>NC_092809.1:29711490-30017770 GCF_040954645.1 Diabrotica undecimpunctata | reverse complement strand
AAAAAAAGGGCACTTCTTCAATAAAACTCGTTTTGCAGCATCCATGAAATCAAAAAGTTCCCAGTCTTTTCCTAAAACTTTAACTGTAGCTAAAGATGCAAACACTTTGTAGTACTCCTCTGGTTCAACTATTGTTTATTTTCTTCTAAATATTTTTTCAACACGTCCAAATACTCTATCAGGAGGCATAATAGCCATGTCCCCTGATTGGAAAGCAATGCTGAATATCACTAAACGCTTTTGTAGTAGAACTAAGTAGGAAATCCAAAACATTTTGATTTTTATTTTGTCCACTGCAAGCATCAGAATACAGTTGAAGTGTCAATGATTTCGCTGGAACATTTTTAAACTTGTCTTCCAAAATCCCCAAAAAGTTATACAGAGCTGAAACTATTTCATTGGAGCCTTGCCCACTCTGTTTTTCAGTCCATGTGTACACAAAAGTATTAATAAAATCTTGTGTATCTTCTATCAATACAAAAGTAAGGTTATAGACCCAAATTTGTCGAGAATAAAATACCTCACCAACTCTTAGTTTTGGAAGAGGCTGGTTTTGTCCCATGTCAAAAGATACCTTAACTGCATTAGCTTCTGTTCTTTTAAGCAGTTCATAAATTTTTTTAGCTCGTAACTTGTGCAATCTGTACTTAGTAATAAGCGAAGCTTTTTCTTGAAGGTCTTTGCATAAATTTATTTCACTTTTTGTTAGATCACAAAATGAACAAACGTCTGTCTTTGGACTGCCAAAACTTAGATTGAATTTCGTCTGGAAGATCTTGAAGAACTTTGAGCGTTTTGAGTAAGATGCAAGTGACTTCTTCTGTTCGTTTTGACTCTGTTTCCAAATACGCCACAATTTTTTAATAGATAACTCAGGGCTAAGGTAACCGCGGACGCTCCTACCCCGACCATAATAACTTTCACAGCACTTTAATGATTTTATGAAATCAATCATTGATTGAACTGTACTTGAATCTTTGGGTTTTTATCCCAGCTCCACCTCACTTTTCACGAAGACATTTTCCTGACTTTTTTAAAGCTTTAAACATTTAAATAGAAAGATCGATATAAAAAGATGTATTCTACATTTCATGTGCAGTTTGGCTAGAAGCTCGCAGATGAAATTCGCAGATGACACATTTAGTAATATTGATGCAAAAATAGTCGACTTGCATCGATTTCCTCGAAGAAACCTTGTTATTCCTGCAGAATTACCTTCCGTTAGTAATGCGCCAAAAGGTGTTAACCAGAAAAAGTATGAACATTTACAAAAATTACTGGAATGGGTGCCAATGAGTGACTTTTACAAAAACATGAACAGTCTGATACAGATTATCTACTTCTATAATAACAAAATGTTTTGTACACTTTTCAAAAAATAATTGTAAAATTCTGTTCCGATTAAAATAAAATCAGTTTTAGGAGTTAAGATGTTACTTTGTTATACTCACCTGTTCAAATATTTAGGGTCAAACAATCGTAACTCCTGTAATTGCCAACACATGTCATCAAATTGAACCAAAGATATTACAAAAAAAATACGTATTAGGTGGTAAAAAAACTTACTAAATCAATTAGTATTATGTGTCTTAAAATGAAAATTTTCTAAATTACGCTCTTCCAACATTTAAAACTTAATTTCTACAATTTTTAAAAAGTGGAGATACGGTCATTTACCCCTAACATACAGATCTGTATGCAACCATCCCGATCAACAATTTTCTGTCGTTTCTGTATGTCTGTCCTGTGTCGTGGTTGTATTCGTAGATGCGCGTGGTTATTTTTCTCTGTTATATTGCGACATGCTTCATCATACCAATCTCCAATCTGCTGTTACTCTTTGTCTTTTCTCATTGCTCAGTGTCTCTTTTGCGGTTTCTTGTATACAATTTTTAGATGTTTCGCATTATTTTCCAATATCTTGTTTCATCATGTTTTTGTAGATTACTTCATCGGAAGTAACCGATGTAGAGCCGTACGTTGCCATGTTACCAATTCCAATGGTAACTTAGACATCTTAATTTTTAATAGTATATAATGTAACATATTTGTAAATTTATATCATTTAAAGGGTTTTTACCCATATATTTTAGTGGCTCATAGCATATGCACTTTGTTACACTGATGATGAAATTTACATTCCGAAAACGTTCTGTATTTGTGATATAGCCCGTTTGGGTATTTTATTTATACCTTTTACTAAAAATTTTGAAATAAAAAATTTATTTTGTGATACATGGTATACAGCCAGCTACAGAAACTTAGTTTCCTACTGGAGTTTTTCTCTTACTCTATCGAGCTTTTTGGTAGTCAACAAAGCACAAGTGTAAGTCAAAGTTTACATCACGACATCGCTGAATCAGTCTGTTAATGGCATATAGTCGTTCTCGAGTAGAGGAATCTTTTGCTGCTTGTTTTTTAGGAATGGTTATAAACGCTGACATCAACTACTCTTGCGGTATTATTCCCGTATCGTACATCGTGTTGAAAAAATCTGCCAATACTTCAAAGTTATCCTGTTCCCACTAGTTTTAATAGTTCTACTCGTAAAGGTATTTCGTCTAATCCAGCTACCTTATGATCTTTAGATCGTTTCCTTTACATTTCCTTCTTTATTCTATTTGTAGTAGGTACCTAGTATTTCTTCTGCCATCCATTGTTTTTTAGCCTCTGACCTGACCTGACGTCTGACTTTATATTATTCCACTTTTTATTTATTTTGGTCTTATCTTTTGAGTTTAATTCTTTTTAATTTTATTTTCACCACATCAACTAACGATTTGTGGTCTGAGTGAAAATCTACTCCAGGATAAGTTTTAACTAAGGTTATAGATTTTGTATATCTGCTGTTTACGAGTATACAATTAATAATGCAACTCCGTGCTTGAATTTTTAGCAATATTATTCTTTCTGAGATTTAAACCACACATAGTACTGATTTTCTAATTGTGTTGCTTATGATGAATACTACTCCGTATCAATGATCACTTTTGTCCAGTATAATACATATGGTGGTTATTTATTGATATCTCTCCATTTCCTGACCATTGTATATCGATAACACAAGTTATATCTATATTTACCCTCTCTTTCTCTTTGATAACATTATGTAGTTTTACAGGCTGATACATACTTCTTACATACCAGGTAGCTATTGTTATCTGAGTGGGTCGAGTATTTTTTTGCTTTTGTGTGCAAGGGTTTCGCATGTTGACGACCGAGGAAGCCTTTCATTCTTATCGTTGTCCTCCTCTGCCGGATTTTGGTCTCCGATTAACATCACCAATAGTGTCCCTTGTGCAAATAGTGCTAGCCATTATAATTTGTACTAGAGATGTCATCAGGGACCTTCAATGCAGTGGTTTCTTGTTGCCTGCTGCATTCTGATGCCGTTAACCACTTTCTTGATTCTCTCGCCTTCGAGATAAGTTTCTCAGTCTCAGGACAATAGAGTGCCATTCCACTTATCAGCTTATCCGCCCGAAGCCGTTGGCCGTTGTAACATTTGACCGTTTATCAAAATTTTATTTATGGCGTTAGATGCACATTATATTCACTAGTGATTTTTAGCTCTATCACAATTTCCTTCACTGCAATTGTTATTCTTTTAATAAATTGCAGGATATATATTTAGAAAATCATTTATTAGCATTTCTCCTTATATCTAATCTCGTCTCCAAATGATTGGAGTAATTAATGTGGATTGGTATTGGAGTGAATAATTAAAGTATTTAATTTTTTTGGCTAAGATAAAAAATTTTTAGCTCCAGTGATATGGGAGATCTCATATATTCCATTATATTTGAGCATTGCTCAAATTAATTGTGTAAAAGTGAAACAAGAAAAACACAATAAACATTAATAATTTTTATTAATACTATCTAAATAAGTTTAAAAAATAAATAATAAATAAAACTGATCACATTAAAGGCCTGACTAGATGTATAAACTATAATATGATGTCCCAATTTAAAAAGGTATAAAATTGTTCAATTCGTTATTTTAATGGAACACCTCTTTGGACATAAAATTGCACGTTCATTAAAAAATAAGTGTTATTTTTAAGATTAGGTTTTTCTGATAATTTTACCTGCAGTTGAAAGAATGTAGCGCTGGAATAGATCATGATAATATTAATAAACATGTAGCTTTCTAAATATTATTATTAGTAAAATTCAAATCAATTGCTTAAAAATTAAGCTGTAAATAAGGGTTGTTTAAAATATTATTTTAAGAAAGTAGCAGTTATCGACGAAGGAAGACATATTATTAAAAAATGATAAAATAAAACTTAATTTAATATTATGTAATTCATTCATCTAACTTGATTAAATTGTTTCAAAAATATTGAATTACATGTATCAAGTTTATTGCTTTTGGATTGTCGAAATTCCCTCCAATTCAAAAATGATTATAAGCTAACAACCAGAATAATACCAAAAACGAAAGAAATTGAAATAAAAGAGAAAGAATGTGTATTGGGTTTAAGATATGAAAATGATGTAAAAGAAAAGACAGGAAGAAAGAACGAGGTTAGAAAAATATCTTCAGAAGTATAAGGCTACCAAAATATAAATGAAATTTACTCTAGCAAAAGCTAAAACAGAAGCTACGGCCTGCTTCTCAAAACTATCCGATCTTCGGTAATTAATTCGCGCCAAAACATTTCATTAAAGTAAAGGAAAGGAAAACTATCGCAACCTATCAAATATGAAACTGGCATTAGACAAGGAGATTCGCTGAGCCCATTAATATTTAATCTGATAATGGATGAAATCATAAAAAAAGTTAAAAAAAGAAGAGGATATAGAATGGGAGAAAAGGAAATAAGGATAATATGCTACGCCAACAACGCCATAATAACAGCCGAAAATGAAGATGACCTACAAAGAATAATTAAAGAATTCGAAGATACGGCGCTCATATACAACATGGAGATCTCAACAGAGAAAACTAAAACGATAGTGATATCAGCTGAACCGATACGATGTAAACTAGTCGTAAATAACAAAATAATAGAACAAGTGATGGAAACTGAATACTTGAAAATAAAACTGTCAAGCTACGGAAAAGTGGAAGAGGTACAAAAATAAGTGAACATGGCAAACAGAGCAGCAGGATGTCTCAACAACACAATCTGAAGAAACAAATACCTCACAACGGAAACGAAAACCATGATATATAAATCAACAATAAGACCCATAATGACGTACACAGCGGAAACAAGAGCAGATACGGCGAAAACACAAAGACTACTGGAAACAACAGAAATGAAAGTCTTACGAAAAATAACAAACCAAACTCTAAGAGACAGAGTAAGAAGTGAGGAAATACGAGCGATATGTGGTATAGAGGAAATAAACGCGTGGACCAAAAGAAGAAAAGTGGAATGGAATCAACACATCGAAAGAATGACAGAAAATAGAATAGTACGAATAGCAAAAGACAAATCGCCAAATGGAAGAAGATCATCGGGACGACCGAGGAAAAGATGGTCAGACAACGTCAATTAAGGCTAAAACCGAAGTAAAACAGGCATTAAGCCTATTTATAAAATAGGAAGAAGAAGAAGACAAAACATTTCAGTGCTCGCTGTAGAGTAAAAACATGACCAGTAGTTTTTCATGAACGGAAAGTTTCTACACATCTTTACACTGGATTTTTTTGTGTTCGTCGTATTTGGTGATCGTTGAAAATTACTAAAATACCAGCGATGAATTTGCATTTTGTTTTGCCTTTAACGCGAAAAAAGTTGTGCAGAAACTATTGATATAATGCAATGAGACCATTAGGGATGAATTTATGAACAAACACAGTTAAAACAATGATTCAATAGGTTTAAAAGTGGTAGCAGGGCTGTAGATAGTAATCCGACACTTGTCTACTTTACAGCACAACAGTAAAGTTGAGGCTGAAGAAGATCGTCATGTGACTACAACTGTGCATTAGAAAGCGATTTAGAATTCTGAAAACTTGTCTTTCGAGAATTCTAATCAAAAATTGGGAATGACCCACGTGCTATATTTATGCCTAGGCTTTTGATGTTATATCTTCATTCGTTTAGCTTTTTTTCTTGTTTATTTCTATATGTGTTTCTCTCTCTTGTCTTCTGATTGCGAAGTATATTATATGTAATAAATAGTGATCACTACCGCATGCCGCGCTTCTCTGAACTCTTACATCTTGTACTCTCAGTCGTTTTTTTAAGAGGCTGAGTTTATTCTGGTTTTCTATAAGTCTATGAATCTTTCACCATTGTTCTTCGTGATATCTTCACCGTATTTTCCTGGTATTTCATCCCCATTTTTTCTTCCTACTCTATTGTTACTACTCTACATAGCAAGATAACAGAATATCCTAGGAGGTTTTATAATGGACATTGACGAACTGACGAAACTGGCGAAAATATGTGAGACAGGTAGTAGGTATCATGGCTTAAGACAAAGCCATAAGCTATTTTTATTCAATAATAAATTACAAGGGAACATTCCTTGCAAAACATCACACAAAGGCCAAATAAAACTGTTTATTAATTCGAGTTCCAAACCAAACACGCTGTCAAAATACAATTTTAAAACTGGGAACCATTTTTCTGGAATATACAGTATAAGGAAAATATTATATTCTGTTGTAAAAAGTACCTATGAGCTTTTATTTTAGTATTCTGCCCGAATATATTATGTACCTTGGTTATATATAAACTATTCTTTTATTATATATTATTTTATTAATTTAATTTGCTAGCATAAAATATGGATATTTAAACAACCCTCTAATTTCATTATTTCCTATAGAAAGGTATAAGCATTGTATAAGTTTTGTTTTGAAAAAGTTTACCAAGCACGCAAAACTTAAAACAACTTGCAGAAACTATAAACATATAGTTTTTTTAATATCAATAACTTCTTGTATAAAATCAATCAACTAACCGACAATAACCTCAAACCAATTCGGATGAAGACCCGGATATAAGATTGAAAAAAGGATTTGTTATCCGGATCACGTCCAAATCGGATGTTTATAATAAATGCTGTTTAGTAACGTATGGTCCTAAAGTTTTGGGAAAAATTTCAAAAGCATAATATCCTTTTATATTATAACTCTGACCACAATAATCTTATATTTCTATTAAATTATTCAACAATTTAACTTAACTATCCTTATTATAAATCAAAATTCAAATGACAGACAAGGGACCATTATTTTCGATTTACCTAATAATTCCCCTGACACGTGGCATCATCCTTTGGACGACCTCGGCGTCAATTTATCTAATTTTTGTATATATGCGGCATCTTAACTGTTCCTGATTTTGTGCTTCCCATCCGTTATTATAGACTTTCCGACTTAATATTGCCCAGAACTCTTCAATTGGACGAGCCTGAGGTAGGTTGGGGGGATTGTCTGCTTTCGGTACAAAGGTAATGTTGTTAGTTTCGTACCAGTCCCTTGTGATCCTCGCGTAATGACATGAAGCAAGATCTGGCCAAAAGACTATTTGATCATGTGCATGATGTGTGTTCACAAACTGAAGCAATTTAGATAGACATCTTTGAATATAAATATTTGCGTTTAAGGCTTCGCCTCGAACAACACCAATGTAGGGCTGTGAGATAAAGCCTGCCTCAGAAATTGCACACCATACCAAAATTTTGTCCTCAAATTTTTTCTTACTTTTGAATTTTTTTTCATCAGGTACATTTTCGTAATCGTTCGTGTAAAACCCATCGTTACCCTTCATCTCAGAGTTGGACAAAGTAAAATATTTTTCATCGTCCATAACGATCAACTTGTTGACGAAATGCACTCGCCTTAACGCGCGGCAACATCTCGGAATTCTCTCTAATTGATCCTCTGTGTATTTTGGAGCTTTCCTTCTTTTCCGGTAGATAATATTGTTACTCGATAGGGTCCTGTGTACTGTAGTCTTTTCAACATGAAATCTTCTGGCCAGTTTTCGCTGTGAGACCCCAATTTTGTTCTTAGCTGCTTCAATTAGTCTTGCCTCTCTTATATGGTTCAAAATCCACGGTCGGCCAATTTTACGCAAGTTAACACATGGTATCCCTTCTTCACATTCTCTGATTGTGCGATAAATTGTCGATTTGCTTATGTTTTGATCTCGACAAATATTAACAATATCTCGTTTCGACATTCGCCCAACCATATTATAAACACCTCGACGAATATCAATTTTATAAGACATTTTGCAGAGCACAAACCAAAATATTCCTTTGTTTATTAAATGTCAATAACTGGTGACGTTTTAATTTCATGGCCTTCTTTGTTAAATGCATTTTGCTTCTCAATCAGACCAGGTGAAATTTGTCCCAAAACTTTAGGACCATACGTTATATCTTATTCAAATCACTTCTTTAAAGCAGAAGGGACATAATATAGTATTAATTAGATACACACACACACACACACACACACACACACACACACACACACACACACACACACACACACAATTACAATCACGATCATACGGATCTCAACTGGAATCAACGTTTTCCGATCTGGATTAATAATATAAAGTCCCATATATGAAGTATTCATAAAACAGTAGTCAAAATTATATCTACATTGCTTTTCAGACCTATCGGCCATGGTCTGTACTTATTTATTCGTAACGTTTCGTTTGAGATTGCCGCAAAGTTATTCAAGGTGATGGTGCAACGTGGAAGTTGTCTTCATTGTTTAACTGAACTATAAGGCCGGAAACCATAGTATCATTATAAAACACTATTAAGTGAAAAGTGGGTTTTTTTGGAAAATAAATTTAAGTAAATTTAAAAAACTTTCTTTGGATAACATTGTCCGATCTTTGAACATATTATGGATTATACTTACCAAATCTTCTGGAATATAGTAATCAGCGAAAATACAACTATAATATATATATATATATATATATATATATATATATATATATATATATATATATATATATATATATATATATATATATATATATATATATATATATATATATATAGTAAAATCAATACATACATAGTTATCAGACTAAAGTCTGTTTATATTTGTTTATTGATTGATGATATACAAGATGATCTCTTTAACACATTGTTGTTAAGGTTAACGTTAAGGATGGTCCGGAAATGGTCACGCTTGTAACAAGTTTGTATGATCTAAAGCAGCGCATTAAGATAATCACAAAAAATTTTAATTGACTAGAAAAATATTTAGTGGAATTCGTGCAAAAAGCTTCAGCATTTTAATAAGTATGAATAATTTCATAAATAATATAGTTATTACAATAATAAATTATTATAAATAAAGTAATAAACAGATAATTAAATAAATAAATAAATACCGCTATATCCGAATACATCAATAACCTATAAAAAGTTTTAAATAAGATATTAAAATATATACAAAATAAAGATATAATAAATACAATTTTTCTTAAATATCACAAGACATGCATCATTTACGTCACAAATATCATCATCATTCAAAGTACAATATTAAATTATATAGAATGGATCCTAAAGAATAAGTTTTAGTTAAAAATAAGAGATCATTATAATTATTTTAAATGGAATGCAAATTTAATACTATGTGTAGGTATTATAAACAATCCCTAAAAAATAGATGAGGCACACGAAGGAGATCTTTCCCCAAAAAAATTACGAGTTTTAACATACCAGTACACTGATATACTGAATGCTGAATCCGTGACACATGAGATCTGTTGACAGTTTTTTTAAGAAACGTATGACGTGCTATTGCTGATGAGAAATTTTTTTAAGGATTCTTTTTTTTCTGTACGTAATGTTTCTAAATGAAAGATAAAATACAAACTTTAAACAAAAAAATATACCATATTATGAAAAATGGAAGATGAATGGCTAAGTACGTAAAAATAGGTTTAGAAACGAAGTTAATGGGCGATAACAATCAGATATTAGCGATATCAGAAGTAGAGCAGATAGCAAAGACATATAAATAGTTCTTCTTTTTACACTGTAATCTAATTATGCATTTCGTACGTGTTTCACAAAGTAAAGGTATTTGCGTGAATTTGATATATAGTAAAGTCTCGGTCATCCGCCCTTCGGTTATCCGCCATTCCGTTTTATTCGCAGCAACATTTATTTTATTCAACAAAATATACTTTTGAAAATCGTCGCCCGCCAATGACTGTGCAGCAGCAATTTGGCCCAGACAAAAAAAAACTGACCTCCCGACCCCAGTCCCTGCACACAATATCTTGTCCTTCAACTTCACTTCAGTTTTAGTAGTACGCTTTCATGGAGTCAACTACTTTTCCTTTTTGTGAGTTCAGTGCAAACGGTAAACGCTTTAGTAAAAGTGTTTACCGTTTGCTATCAATCGTGGTTATGTAAAAACAGAAAAGAAAAAAGATTGTCTTATCAATGCAAGACAAACTAAACGCATTAAAAAGGCTTGAAAAGGGAAAACACTGCAGAGAGTGACTGATGACTATGGTGTTGGTCGTCGTACTGTTGGAGATTGGAAGAAAAACCGATCAGAATTGGAAAATTGGTGTTCTTCAAAAGTCACTGAAATCGACTTGAAAGACAGAAAAACCATGTAAAAAAAGTGATAACGAAAAAACTATCGAGGCTTTGTACATTTGGTTTGTCCAATTTAGGCATAAAGGAGTGCCTATATCTGGGCCTATCTTAAAAGAAAAGGCAACGCACTTCCGAAAGGAATTTCAAGAGAGTGAGGCAGATTTTATAGTAAGTATCGGCTGGCTAGGCCGATGGAAGAAGCCTTACGGGATTCGTCAGTTGTCAATTTGCGGTGAAAAATTATCATCAAACTTTGAACGAATATCTACATTTAAGAAAAGGTTTCAAGCATTTATTAAGCTTGAAAATTTAACAGGTTATCAAATATTTGATTACTTATAAAATGTTATCGAATAAGAGGCTTGCAGCTAAAAGTGAATCAGCAGCTGCTCCTGACTATAAATCCATAGGATTTAAGGAAATTGCAAAACATGCTCTGCCAGTGAAATATTGCAATCAGAAAAGTGCATGGATGAGCATCACATTTTTAAAGATTGGTTCTTTATTGATTTCGTAGCACCAACATAGGAGTTTTTAATAGACATAATCCATCAAGAAAAGCAGTTTTACTGTTAGATAATGTGCCGACTCATCCTGATGAAAGTGAACTTAAAGATGGGGATATAAAGACCATATTCCTTCCTCCGAATGTATTCGAATTCTTCTATCAACCATAATACAAGAAATGAACGATGATAATCCCTACATTGAAAACCATCAATTTAAATGATGTTTCCTACACAAGTCTTGGGATAAGCTGTTGAGCGATGATGAAGAAACCGCGGACAACACTCCGGATGAAGCTCAGAAAAATATTTTGCCCTTAATAAAACTTTCCCTAAATGTGAGGATGGGTCTCTGAGTAATGTAGGAGAGTGGTTTTCAAGGGATGACCAGTATGAAATTACCGATGAAGAAATTGTTACTCTTGTTAATAGTGACTGTGGTCAAAACATCGAAGAACCAGATAATATTGTTGAGCCTCACAAAGTTTCACACAAAGTAAACATTTTTGAAGCTGCAAGCGAGCAACAAGAAGAAGCCAGAGCTGACGATATTATGATGCTATACAAAGATGGCGAGACTTGGCAGCAACAAAACGAGATAGATCGACAAGGCAAATGAAAATCATTGGTTTTTTTCACTCAAACTAAACCATTCTATCTACAATGTCCGATGTAAGCCAATATTAAACTGATTCTAGTTGTATTTTATTTTATTTTGTAAAACCTTCGTGAACTATATTGAATAACAAAATCAAAACTGACTGATTTTAATCCAATTATGGCTTTAAGACTACTAATACAGAATTGTAAAAAAATAAAAAAAACTGCCAAAACGCGTTGATGAAGTTATAAAACCCAAGGGAGGATATATTTCCTATTAATATGATTTGAATTGTATTTATTCTGTTCTCATTTTTCTTCATCTCTAATTAATAAATGTTTACTTCAAATTATCACTCATGTTCACATTCAGTCGCACCATTCGGTATATTTAAATATTAGCATTTTAAGATTAAATTGATTTTGTAATATCAAACATATTTTCTATAAATCAATCAGTAGACATTTTCTTTTTACTAAAATACAGACGTAAAAAATGTATATCACGTTTTAATCATACCTTTTTATTTCATAGTAACAATTTGGAATGTATAAAATACACTCATGGAGAACATTACTGTATTTTAATTTCAAATCCAAATATTTTCGAATCTTTTCTTCATACGAGTATAATTTACAGGTCTTAAAAAATAGCTGTTCTTCGGAATATACACTTCAATTCAATTATTCAAATTAATATAGGTACTTAGTTTGTAACAGAAAATTATAACAAATTGAATTTAACTAGGTAGTACAGTAGTAGAGTTATCGTCAAGGCTTGTATTTCATCGAGACTAGAAATGCAGCCAAATCACTAAATCTACATTGTACTTGAGTCGAACCTATAATTTTTTCTCCGATTTTTAAATTATATTTTGCAAATTATTTAAATTTTTTATTATATAATTTAGTATCTGAACAAGAAAAACATATTTTAGCAATTTTACGGAAATATAGGATAATTAATAATTTGTAATGTTTTGTATTTTTTTTATAGCTGCACAACACATTTCTAAGCAAGTAAGTCTTTTTGGAGTTTTTGTTAGTCATCACCATTTTTAAATAAGTTTCTCAATAACCTATTCTGTTTTATTAAGCTATTTACATATATATATATATATATATATATATATATATATATATATATATATATATATATATATATAGGTAAGTATCAAGATAACATAGAGGATGATCCAAAATCCATCGGAGTTAAAGCATGGAGAAGAGTTGCCAGAGACAGGGGCGAATGGAAGATTGTTCTGAAGAAGGCTTTGGCTCATAACGAGTTGTAATGCCACTGATGATGATATGGTATGGTTGAAAGTTTTTTTTTTTGATTGGATGAAAAATGATGATGAAAGGGGAGAACAAGCCGATGTATGAATGAGTAGATTTTGGCAGTTGTGTTTGTTTGATCGAAAAGAGAAGTCCAGATGATAGACCAAGTAGAGAGGTTCTTTTGAAAACTCCTTGGAGTCTGATGTGTCCAGTTGTGTAAGTAACGAGGAAAAGTTTGTTTGAATTTATGGCACTGAGTCGATAAAAGAGATCCTTGGGTCATAAAAAGTAGAAGTGATTAAAAAAAAACGGTGGAGAATTGCATCAGGAGAAGATAGGAAGGAGCACTGTGGGAAACAGTGAACAACAAGGAGTGCAGAATTTGCAGAGTAGCAGAAACACATTGTTGGGGAACGTGGACGAGTTCTTTTGGTTATCCACACAATCCAGGAAGGAAAAATTTTACGTGTGCAGACATTTTCGACTTATCAGCAAAGGTCACTCGTTTTCTTTTGTGACATGAATGTATGGGTTTTTTCGTATTAAATACCATATTGCATATTAAATTTCATAACATTTCATTATTATAAAATTATCCAAATTCAATCAGATTTGTTTGTTATAAATTGTTAAAGATGGTTTTAGTCACAAAGGAGACAATAAGAAATAAGATTCTCTATTCGTGTTTTTAGTATCATATAAATATACTAGGATTAAGAAAATTGAAATATTTAATATTTTAATTCCTTTTGATAAAATAAATGAAATTGATAATTTCTATTGAATGTATGTGTGTATTTTTATTTTCCCGTGTCGATACCGATAAGGAAACAACTAAGAAATACTAGAAAGAAGGTGATTTATATAAAAACTGAGCCCTGAGATTTGTTTTTTGTTTGTTTTGATTTGCTTGATTAATAAAAAAAATTTTGATTAATTAATTAAAGTAGTACAGGCCCATCAACACCAACAGGTTAAAAGCAGATCAGATTAAGGAAAAATATTTGTATAAACCGGTGACAATTTAACTATTAACTAAGTCTGTTATATATTTTTGGTGGAAACGCAAATATTATACGCAATAGTACCTTTGTCAAAAAGTATCATTTATATAAATACTCCACGAAGACTACTTTTATCATATTATGTGTTGGCAAAAGAAACATTGTGTTTAATTGGAGAAAAATATAAATGTTCGAATCACATAATTTTAGAGTATCGTTAAGGTAGCAACAGTCATGATATTATGGTTTACACAAATACCTGTATCGTTTTCTTCTCAAAATATCATTAATATAATACCAAAATAAAAAAAATTATTGCACTTGTTAAATAATCTCGTCGATGCATTCATGTAACTGTTAGGGAGTATTCGCAAACTTCTCCGGCGATTTAGTTCTAGATTTGGTTCTAGATGACCTTCTACTCGGTGACCTACTGGTGGATCTGTCTCTGTAGAACGAACTTCTACTGCTACAACTACTTCCGGAAGATGGAGATGATGGCGAAGCTCGTGTATAAGGAATTGGTCTTTTTCTTGCACTATTAGTATGGTTAGATTGGTTAGTTGTTAGTGGGTTAATTGAAAAAGCGATTAAGACATCTAACAGATAACAACTTTATGTAGTTTTGATATTAAAGAAGGCTATTAATGATAATATTGATTTAAAATTCATAGTAATTACCTATTGTCTACATGATAACCGCAGGGTGAAGTCTGTACATTTCTTGTTTGTAGTTTATTACTTTTTAACTCATATCAATGATGGAGTTTGTCTAAAAACAAAGGTTATTGAAAGGGATACGAATAACTTACTACATAGATGATTGATAGTGATAATTAAAAAATTAGACTTGTTAAATGTTATACAAACACTGAATCGTGCAAAGTGGGATTAGTAAATAGTATTAAAAGTGCTGTATCTGATAAATAAGAATGAAATATGATGTTATAGCGAAACAGACTTCTTCCGAAAACTTATCAGGGCCATCAATAATGCGAAGTGAAATAGAATATGCAGTTAGAACCACAAAGATGCATAAAGCAACAGGTCCAGATGAAATTAATATAGAAGCAATAAAACTAATAGACGAGGAGAATATCGAAATCTTGGTAAAGCTGTTCAATAGAATTTATGATACTGGTTATATTCCGCGAGAATGGCTGCAGTCATCCTTTGTGATGATCCCAAAAACAGCTAATGCCACAAAATGCAATGAACACCGCTTAATCAGTTTAATGAGTCACTTGCTGAAACTCTTCCTTAGGATATTACACTCAAGAATGTACAAGATACTAGAAGAACTTAGCGGGTCAACACAATTCGGTTTTAAGGGAGGACTAGGAACAAGAGAGGCAATTTTATGTTTGAACACCTTAATACAAAACTGTTTAGATCAACGAAAAGATGTCTACCTCACCTTCATCGACTACGAGAAGGCATTTGACAATGTTAAACATGATATCATGATGGAACTACTACATAGGGCCAACATTGACCAGAAGGAGATCAGAATTATTCAGAATCTATACTGGAACCAAATGGCAAAGGTGAGGATTGATCAAGACCAATATACGCATGAATTTGAAATCCGGAAAGGTGTCCGCCAAGGCTGCATACTCTCTCCGATGCTTTTTAATTTATATGTTGAAATTATATTTGCGGAAGCATTAGAAGACACGGAATTAGGCATTAAGGTGAACGGCATACCAATTAGCAACCTACGCTATGCGGACGACACAGTGATTATAACTGATCATTTGGAAGATCAGCAGTTATTACTTGATAGGGTGAATAGCATAGGTAAAAAATATGGCCTCAAAATCAACAGTTTGAAAACAAAATATATGGTCATTAGCAGAAACCCTCCAGAAAACCCGATAATATGCATAGGTGACGATCGCATAAAACGCGTGAAAAACTTGAAGCATTTGAAATGTGGTCATTGAGAAGAATGATGCACATACCTTGGGTGGATAGAGTTCGAAACGATGACGTCCTTAAGAGAGCCGGCGTGGAAAGGGAACTCTTTGAATTAATTCAAAAACGCAAGATTGGTTACCTTGGGCACATATTGAGAGGAGCAAAATATGAAATACCACAGTTAATCCTACAAGGGAAGATCGAAGGTAGGAGAGGAGCCGGCCGCACACTATTATCCTGGTTAAGGAATATTAAAGAATGGACAGGAATACACAATACAGGCGAGCTGTGTCACGCCGCCAAGAACAGAATTCTAGTAATGAGATAGTCGCCTACGCACTTTGGTGTATGGCATGTTAAGAAGAAGAAGCGAAACAGAAAAAAGTAAGAAACAGGAAAATATTGAAGAAAATAAAAAAGTTGGCTAAAAGCAAGGACTGCTTAAACCAAAAATATTCCTTTTTACCAAAAATATTTAAAGCCTTAAATTAGACAAAAAAGGGAACTTGAGGCACTCTAGGGAACTAGACATAGGTAAACATAGGTAAAATTAGATAGACAAATATACGAAGGTATGATTACAAAGAGATTAAGACCAAAAAATAAATAGCTCCCTACAAAGAAACGATCAGAATAAATTTCAGACACATAAACTGATATGAAATTCAATTCATATACATACATTTACTCAATAACGAGAGATTATACAGTGACACAAATATTGTAGATAGGATGATTGATTTAAATCAAATTTGGTTTAACATTATTATTTATTTTAGCATGCATGAGAAAATGTTATCAGTTTTCTTATGGCGCCACTTACAACACTGTTTAACTAATATACCAAATTTTTGTTGTTCGTCATGTGTGCACATTCTCGAATAAAAATCATGAAATAACATTAAATTTTACACAAAACATGTCTGCATTTAATTTAATGTTCACATCAAGGCATATAACTATGAATTTGTTTACTATTAATCAAAGTACAGTGCTATTGAGTAAAAGCATTTTGAACTTAAAAGCTTTGACTATCATTATTTAGCTAATGTCCAATTAATTATGCACATTTTTATAATAATGACGAGAATATTTTATTTAATTCATTAAACTCTTCTAGTTCTCTTATCGATAATAATAAACTCATTATACCAATTGCTTGAAAAACGCTACTACCAGAAAAATATCAAAACTACATTATATGTATAATATTATAAAAAAAGGTATTTAAGTTTTTTCAAGAAAAATAATCAAGAAAACGGCTCATAAATAAATATAGAAACAAACTTACGTTCTTATATATTTCAATTCATATTATTACTGTAGGTAATTAAGGAAGTACTTTTAAGGAAGTATTTACTTAAGAAAGTAAATATTTATTTTTGAAGTGTGTTATACCTACGTCTAATTTTCTACATCGTTGGTTTCGGCTTAAGACCACCATTACAGCTATGCTAGAATAGACGTTAAAATATACGGTTACAGGAAAATAGTATTCCTTTTCAACAAACACTAACCAAACCGGAGTTATATCAAATTATAAAAGTCCATAAACCACGTTTTCTACCTGTTTATATATTATATTATGAACTTGATCAACATGGACATAAAGTACTTCACTGGCCTCCCTATTATGCGGAGTTAAACCCTATAGAAAAAATATGGACTTTGGTAAAAGGTAAAGTGACAACTGATTCATCCGAAGAAAGCGCTGAGGATGAAGATAGTGATTCAAATTCAGGAATAGAGATCTTAGAATCATGCGAGGAATCATAACTAATGCATTCTTGTTTAGATAAATACATATATTATCTTATTAGTTAAAATAAACAACTTAATCATTTTTTTTGTAATGTTGAAACTTCTCCTTCGTGATAATTTAATAAAATGTAAGTATTGAGGAATTTGTTATTTTTTAAAGTACTTCTAATATTTTACTCATTATTTTATTGAGTGCAATTGACTATAAACTTCATAATGATTAAAAACTATGAAAATAAAAATTATCAAATCCATTTTTCACTTTAATTGAATATACTTATGAAAAATTATTTTAAATCTACTTGTTTCCGCCTGCCACTGGTAGAAACAGTCCGCCCACCGGCGCTAAACACTACGTCACAATCCCAAACTTAAATTTTTTGCACTCTACACAACCTCTTAGTAGTTGGCGTCGTGATTGTGGTTGGATTATTATCGTGACGTAGTTGGAGAGTGATTCCCGATTAGTTTGAATGGTTCGCGGTTGTTAGCTAAGTTTATATTATATTTTATTTGTGTAAAAGTGAGATATACCTTACTAAAAAGTGTAAACATAAGGTGTGCTGGTTTCAATTGTAATAACGATAATCAAATTAAAGGCTTTGTCTAAGAAATGGGTACATTTTTGTCGCTGATCTGACAAATTCGATGTGTTCACTGTAACATTGTGTTCTGTATCTTTTACTAGTGATGATTTTGAAGAAAAATCATGGCAGAATTATTAGAATATGGCAGCAAGAATAGCTGAATTTTAAAAAAGGATTTAGAACAAACAGTGTTATTAGAGAAGGAAACAACGTAGGTATTTTGTGTAACAATTTTGTGTTTCTTAATTTTTTCTGAATGTATTTAGGTGAACTCTATCAGGTGAAATGTCGGGAAATAATTCTCGAATTTGCTGAACATGTAAATTTGGATGAATGTGTTAACAGCTTTTTTAAAGTCTGTGTTTTAGAATTAGAAAATTAAATATTTAGTTAAAAGAGACTGTCAGGACATGCAAAGGAAAATTTAATAAAATAATTCAATGATTACAAAAAACACCAGTGGTCGGAATTTTCTATTCGGATTACAGTAATTTTGTTGGGCAGTTAATTTTAATCATTGTTTCTCGGTAGTTCCACCCCGATTAGACGTGATCAAGAATTAATTCTTCATTAATTTTAACCGTTTGAAAATGTTTTGATATTGAGTTGTTTAAGAAATGATCAAAACATTATAATATTAAAAAAATAAAATCTAAATTTGTTAAACTGTTTGTTCGGGCTGTTGGGCCGTTGTCTTCTGAGATTAAGTCTTGACGTTTCGCCAACACTAGGGGCTGGCATCTTATGGAGTTGTTACTGCTTCGCTTGTAAGCTGAAACTAACCCCGCGTTGTACTGCGAAGGCCATATTTATGTCTTCTACTCGCCTCCCCTCCACTGGTTTCGGCCTAAGGGGGCGCGTCGTCGTTTGTAGTAGCTTTCTTCTTGTTTTGCGGGAAGGCTTTTTGTGGATTTTAATATTGGTATAATATTATCTGAAAGGTTGACCACTCTCCTTTCTGTGTGTTGTTTTAATTCTACCTCCTTATGTTTGGTTAAGCGTTCGTATTTGTTTTTCTGGCGTTCAGTGTTCCTGCCTAGTTCATTTTTCTGTAACAAATGGATTCAATCTTATTCCAATCTGCATATTTCAACCTGCTGGTCAAAACGTAAAACAAATCTAGAAGCTCCTTGTCAACCTTCGCCAAATTTCGTATGGTATCATGTATTCGTTCTCGTAATAGTGCTTTTTCCATGCGTGTATATATTCTATTGGCTTGACTTGTTCTGATGGATCGATTTGTTTGTTCGTAAGAAATTCGGTAGTACCCCGTTGTCTCGACATCGTGATAGAAAAGCTAACGACGCAAGAACTTGAGCTTTCTTCTTCCGTAGACAATCTAGTCTTCTGGAGTATGTAGTTACATACGCGACCCATTAGCAACGGCCGGAGTATACCGAATACCATGCACATGTGGAATGGTATATGTGGGAACCACGAAAAGTCACACAAACACAAGGATAAACGAACATAAAAGCCATTGTCGTTTAGGACATATCGACAAATCTGCCGTTGTCGAACACTTATTTCCTACAATATCTTTATGTCCGAAGACAGACACTGGTAACATGTATCAATAAATAATCTTTAATAAACAGTTTTTGGGATATCCTTATGTGTATGGTCACAATTATTAAACCTCTTAAACTTAATGTCGTCTAGTTTCTTCTTATAGTTTTTTCAATATTATATTGTTCTTGTCTTTTCTAAACATATAACACAAAAAAGTCATGGTGCAACAGACGTAGCCATGAGTAAAATACTGCTAGGGAGACGTGACATTGCAAAAATTAAAATTTTTTGGAATCGATTTTTTCAGATGGGCAGAATCACAACAAACCTACTACTGGAAGAGACACAAACATTTAAATTTGTACACATTTTCTCAATAATGTCTAGACATAAATCTCTGGAGATTTTGCGGCTATAATTTCAACGATATAAGGAAGGCATGACAAATATTAGTAAATGACTTCTACCAAACAAACTTTACAATAATGGAATGGAGAGTCTTTACTTCCTGTTAAAAAACTCACGTATGAAGATAAATATTATTTGCTTCATGCATCATTTATTAATTTTTTTATTTGTTGAATCTAAAACATTTCAAGATTTGCGAAATTTAGATTATTTTTTGGACGTAGGTTTATATAATACCTATTAGTTCAAAGCATCTACAGTAGAACCCCGATTATCCGTGCGCGCTTTATCCGGGCGGTGGATTCTCCGTGCCGCATATTAAATTGATCATCCGTGCGCAGATTATCCGTGGCTAACGGCCTAAGGTTGGTGGCGCACATGAACGCTGAATAATCCACCGTGTAAACATTAATTTCAGGGAATCCCCAAGTTTTCTCGTATTTTCGTCAACCGTCAACTCCTGACCGGTTCGTTAGTTGAACGTAAACAGGCGCACAAAATGCAGCGTACGGGTGCTAATGAAAAGCGTAAACGCAATGTTTTAACTATTGAGCAAAAAATGGAAACTTTGAAACAATTTGAAAATAAAATGTTGGCTAAAACATATAATATTGGGAAACAAAGTTCGTGACATTGTGAAGAAAAAATCCGAATTACAGAGCTTTGTAGCTAAAGCGGACAGTGCAAAAGCAATTTCTGACAAGAAATCTCTAAAAGTTTCTACGTTTCGAGAACTTGATGATGCTATGACCAAGTGGTTCTTGCAGAAAAGATCAATGGGGGTTCCAATATCAGGACCTATGTGTGCTAGGCAAGCTGCAAAGTTTCACGAGCAGTTGAAAATTAAAGGCACCTTCTCGGCATCTTTTGGTTGGCTTTACAGATTTAAAAAACGTCATAGAATACGAGAATTAGCTGTTTAAGGGGAGAAATTAAGTGCTGATGATGTAGCTATGGTAGAATTTTGCTACGATTTTGAAAAACTCATAACGGAGCACAACCTAAAACCTGAGCAAGTGTATAATGCAGACGAAACTGGGCTTTATTGGAAAGCAATGAAGAGAAGAACCCTTGTTGCAGGCTCAGAAACTAGTGCACCAGGTTAGCTTTAATTCTTTTTACGTATAAAGTATTTTTCAAAATAATTTTTTTTAGGTTTCAAATCAAGCAAAGACCGTATAACAGTTTTATGCTGTGCTAATGCCTCAGGAACCCATAAGCTTAGGTTAGCCGTCATTGGAAAATCCAAAAATCCGAGGGCTTTTAAAAATATAAAAACACTGCCCGTTGATTATTATAATCAAAAGACAGCTTGGATGGATCGTGTCATTTTTAAACAGTGGTTTTTCCAAAAATTTATACCTCACGTTAGAGCTTATCTACAAGAAAATAATCTTCCACCAAAGGCTGTACTGTTAGTGGACAATGCGCCATCGCATCCTGATGTAGACCAACTAAAGTCAGCAGATGGGAACATATTCGTAGCATATTTTCCTCCTAATGTAACATCTATTGCCCAGCCAATGGACCAAGGTGTTATCGAGGCCATGAAAAGGCTTTACAGGAAAGACCTTATGCTTCAACTGTTGGGAGAATGTGATATTGTGGGATTTTAGAAACGCCTAAATTTAAAAGAGGCAATTTATGATGTAGCTCGGGCTTGGAGTGAAGTGAAAACGGATCATATTAAAAAATCATTTTATAAAATAATGACCTTAGAAGATATGGAAGATGAAGACGGTAATCACGTAAATGAAGGTGAGCTATCGGTCGAAAACATAGCATCTATAGTCTCACAAATCAAAGGTTTGGAAGAAACGAACAATAACGAGATACAGGAATGGATAGAATGTGATCGCCAAGAAACAGGGTATCAGATTATGAATGACGATTATCTTACAGAAAGTTCTGACACAAGTAGTGATGATGATGAGAATTGTGCTGACAATGATTGCGTCATTAAGACAAGTCATCGGGAAGCTAGGGATGCAGTAAATGTACTTATTCAATATTTTGAAGAACAGCCTGGAGCTGATGACATTCATGTACTTCAGTTTAAAAACATAAAGGAAATTATAAAGTGTAGAAGTTACGAAGCTCAAAAACAAACCAAAATTAGTGATATTTTTAAATGATTTTTTTTAAATATGTAATGTTTATTCATAGCATATACATTATGTAGAAATAATAATATGTATGTACCTTTATTTTTTGTTACATGTATGTTGTATGTATCACGTTTCTGCTCTTCGTTTGACACATGTATTTGTCTAAATAGATTATTAAAAAAATAAATTGAGGTCTTTGGATTATCCGTGTTTTCGATTATCTAGCAAAGGCTCGATCCGGGCTGGCCCAGATAATCGAGGTTCTACTGTATTAATGAAATTTCTAGGATTGATCTCAGTGGTCACTTTGTTCACTGCTTTATACTGAAAGTAAGGAATATAAAGCAAGAAAAGTTATTTAAGCTTTTTCTTGAAAAAACTGTTTGTCTAAGAAAAAAAACTAATTATGATATCATGCAACTTACCTGTTGATCTACTTAGCACTAAGAAACAAAATGCAATAATAATATTAACGGAAACTAGAAGCAAAAAAGTAAAACAAAAAGAAATTAACAATATTTATTTCATATACGTATGCATGTATATTAAAAACACATAATTATAGAAAAACGGCTTTTTTTAAACAAAATCGTCTCAACACTTCCAAACTACCTGTGTCTGAAATAAAAAAAATAAAATATAAGCAAAATAATAAGGTCTACTAAAATGAAACAAAATAAAAACTGAATTCAGAATTCTTCAAATTATTTATATGTGATAAAACATTTATCTTTAGTTTATATATTGGTCTTGATATCGTAAACAAATATGGAATATTTTTTGTGGCACAAAATTCGTTGCTATAATAGCATTGTCTTATTTCGCGGTAAATTGTCCATATACAGTGTGTAAAAGCCAAATGGAATAAAATCATTATTTAGGTTACTGTACATATTTATAAAAAATCCCGAAACACGTCAAATTTAAATTATAACTTGACATTCTTTAACGTGAAAATGCAACCCCTACCTTCAATCCCCTTAGAATGACAGGTACAACCCCCAATTTTTAAAATAGGAAGTATAGGCTTGTGATATATCGTTTGAAAGGTCTGTTCATTCTCCATTCAAAAATGTTGTCGCTTTCAAGTTTATTAAGATTAATTAAGATAAAATAAATTCAAATCATGTGGTTACCGAAATTCGCTAAAATATACTCAAAATAAAAACTCACTTATTACCGAAAAAATAGTACAAAACAACACAAACTTAGTGAGAAATGTCCTAAAACACCCTCAAATAAAAGGCAGAGAAAAGTAAGGTTATGTTTTCAATGCTTGTTCAGTTGTAAATGTGTGGACAGTGTTGCCAACTGTGAACATTAAAAAATGTCACAATGATTAAATTAATTCGCACAATATTGTATATTGATAGCAGCTATTATATAGTTCTATGTAATCAACTGTTTTTGTGATTGTACTTTTTAAGTCTACACGAGTATGTTACCAAAACCTAGGAATCTCCCATATTTTATTTTGACGCGTATGTATTATGACTTGGTTTTCGACAAGACAATATATCAAAAATATAAATATATTATATATAAATTGATATAAGGTGGAATGCTCGAATAAATTAACTCACCTTAACATTTCCGTTAATACCGGGAGCCATTCTCTCTCCTGTTGCCGACCAGAATGTAGCTTTGACTTTTTAAAATAATTTTAAACTGTTTGTCCTTGTTTACTGTAGTGTTAAGTTCAACTTTATGTTTAATTTTATGTTTATGACATTCTGCAATTGTTGGATAGCCCAAAATTGACGAAATGTCCCTGAAAATGCTCTAGGGAGCGAAAGTACTTGGGCAAGATTTAATTAATAAAACTGTGCTCGATATCTGCCTTTATTTTATCAAAGTTTATTATATATAAATATAAAAGAAAAACGCAACATATATAAGTTTTTCAGTAATAATGTAATAATTTATCTTAACCACAAATATACCAATATATAACCAATTTTGAAGAATTCTGTAAGTTGTGCGTGGTGTTTCTATGACTAAATATTCGAATCTACCTGGTAATTCTTCGCCTATCTAAGAAACTAGGCGAACCATGCCTCCTGGGAATAGACGGTGATCTAGATCTAGCTGAACTAGAACTAGAGCTAGAGCTTGATGAAGCAGACCGACTTCTCGATCTCGAATATGATCTCGACCTAGAACAAGACTTGCTAGAGGTTGACGACAAGGACCTGCTTCTTCCATGCTTCGAACTAATAAAATACAATACATTATAACAATACGAATTTTGCATAGGGATAGTTACATGATTAAGCTAAATATGTGAATCAATTGGGACGAAATGTAGTATAGATTTATGATTATTATGCACTGCTCCTCAACATATTTCAACGTGTTGATTTTTTTATGATGTTTCAGTGTCGCTATCATTAAAAATGTAATAGAGACTCCATGTCGTGGGATGTTTATAAATAACCTTTTCACTGCGGGAACCGGATATACACGTAAAATAATTTTGTACCTGTACAACGGGAACCGGCTAAATACGCGTACCCTTTTTCGGCATTCGCTGCGGAAACCGTATGAATCAGATACTGCTTACGTATTGTATGTCGCCTATAGAAAAGAGTTAAGCATGTTATATCAAAATTTACAATATATTTAAAAATTTTATGCTTCACTGTGGGAGCCGTACAAATCCGCACCTTTTTACACAGGCA
The DNA here is from genome assembly GCF_040954645.1 of Diabrotica undecimpunctata. Lineage (NCBI taxonomy): Eukaryota > Metazoa > Arthropoda > Insecta > Coleoptera > Chrysomelidae > Diabrotica > Diabrotica undecimpunctata. The sequence continues at coordinate 29,992,834 of NC_092809.1, read as the reverse complement.
AGCACTACATGGATTTTCTTAGGATTCTCTTTCGCCGTATTTATGTACGATACTTTTTAGCAGCGTATTTTAATTTATTTTCTTTAAGAATTTAATTGTGTGAATTACAGCTGCTGACAAATCTATTTGAAAATAGGAAAAAAACTGTCGAATTATGAGTTTTAGTAAATACAATAGAATTGTTATCAAATTTCACAGAATGGTTAACAGGTATTGCATTAATTAGCTAATAGTAAAGACGGTTTGAGACAGCTTGTCATATTGTAAGGTATTGTTAAAAGATTTTTATTTACTACCTGAAATTTACGATATAAATATATTAATATTATTCAAATTGGACCGAAATGAAAGACTTATTGTTGTCAAAACATATTTTTTGGATTAGTTCTATAATATAAAGAATTTATAATACTTGACCATTTGAAAAACCTTTTAGGATATTAATATTTTATGAATATTCAAAGAAGACGGAAACTACAGACTTGATAATGTTAAGATTATTTCTTTTAAGCCACAAATGAATTCTGCATCTCTCCTCCAGTTTGCGTGCAGTTTCTATTTCTATTATGATCATAGTGTTGTATACCATTCTGTACTATAATAGTAGTACTATAGTAGTACTATATAATAGTAGTGTATTTTTTTACAAAAATAAGTGGGTGCTTCTTAAATTTAGATTTCTTATACATTCTTGACTAATAAAAGCAATTGCTGAGTGAAATGGCTCGTATACGCAAATATCTTAGCGAAAGTGAACTATATGAAATTTTAATGGAAAGTGACAGTGAGAATGAGTGTATTTTTCAAGAATCTGATGCAGAAAGTGATGAAACTGAAGAAGAAAATGATAATGAAGAAACTCTACCATCATCAACACAGGTTAGTGAAAATAAACTTTGGAATATACTTGTCTTCAACAAGCTACACGTTGTAAATGTGAAAAGATTCCGTTATATAAATGGGAAAAGGGAGATCTACAACCAACAGTTCATAATTTTAATGACAATACATCAGGGTGTTTGAATGAAAATTTAAAAAGTAGTCTAAGTGTTTTAAGTAGTTTCAAAACATATTTTTCTTTGACTTTTATGAAAGCAATTGTTGTTGAAATTAACAATTTTTACAAATACGTTGTGGAACATAGTGATATTGAACAAAATTCTCGTGTCGCAAATTGGAAAGACACTAATGTGGATGAAGAGTATTGTTTCTAGCTTTTTCGTTCCTTACATTGTCGTTGTTACGTTTTTCAGATAACAATACCGTTGACAAAGAAGACTCCCTTTTTAAGCTGCGAATCGTTATAGACCATTTAAAGACCGCTTTTCGTAGATTTCTGTATCGATTCACAAACATTTGTATCGGCGAAAGTTTGATGCTTTATAAGGGAAGGCTAGCATTTAAACAATATATACCCTCTAAAGGACACAGATTTGGAATTAAATTCCACGTTTTATGTGACTGTCAGAGAGGCTACAATTTGGACTTTATCATTTATAGTGAGTCTAATACTGACATTAAAATCTTCGATAAAGACCTAAAAAAAGGCATAGCCTGTAATGTGCCTCTATGCATTACGCCATGTTTTGAAAAATACCATTGCATAAAAAATTTTGCATTTTTGCATTTGAATGTTTTGTGTACCATTTGTTTGTAGTTTTTTACCTTGTTGCTACAATTACTAATAATAAATAAAATAATGATAATTTTTCAGTATATTTATTTTTTTTTAATTTTTCAAGAATCTAACAGCAACAAATTTTTGTTACTTGTTACTTCTACTAAATTGTAAATACAGTCCTGAATAGACTGTATTGATACACTGCGCGAACCGTATTTATACGCCATATTATTTCATCGACTGACTGCGGCAACCGTGTTGATCAGCACAGGCATGTAACAGCCGTACCAGAAACCATACTACTTTTATAACTAGCCGCAGTGAAAAGGATAAGTTACAACCCAAAAATCTGATTTCAGTTATATTAGTTAAAAAATTGCAGCAACACATTGTCTGAACCTTAAAGTCTAAACCTTTATTACTTATATTCTAGAATATCTTATTACTAACCTTAGAGAAGATCTAGATGAACTCCTTGACTTCGATTTAGTTTTACTTGTTCTACCTTCTTCTTTAGAACGACTTTTCGATCTTGATCTTGATTTACTAATCTTCATGTGGATATCGACATTGTCTTTACCAGCTACTGAAGGGCTCGGAGCCTTACCATTCCTTAAAGGTAAAACTTTAATATCAAAAAAATCTGGTTCTATGTGCCTTTTGACAATAGGTTTTGGACTGGGAGGTTTCTCTTTCTTCCGTTCTAGACTTTCTTTTGCCTTCGCTGCTAGGTCAGATTTTAACAGTCGCAGATATCGAAGTTCTTTGTCGTCTTTTTCATCTTCTTTCTCTTTCTCTTTTTCTACCTCCGGTCCTGACACATCACCTTCACTGGAGGAAGACCGTAGTCGGACTACTGGTAACGGTTTTTTCGTTTTAAGCTTTTCTGTGGATTTCTTTTTAGCCTAAAAATATAACATAATTAAAAATTTAAATATTAATGAAAAAGACAGTCAAGATTTGATTTCACGTACAAAGCGTCTATGTATCTGTTTATACGTATTTCGCCTTAATAAGGCTCATCAGAACAGCCATTCATAGGCGTTCTCAACGTGAAAAATAAATCTTTCCTGTCTTTAAGAAGCAACACTAAAATGGCTTCGAAACGGACGCAATAGCGACATCTAATAATAAATCCGTAAAATAGTTTCGAAACACAATTCAGATTTCTGCCTTAATCTGAGCCTTCTAAAAATTGCTAGGCAAAGCAGACGTTGATAAAGATGTTAATAGAGACATGGGGAATCTAAAATTTGCATTCCACGACATGTCTCCTCAACTAAGCAGAAATCATTAGCGAATTGGTTTCTTGTACTCATACAGAGTAGATCCGAATAAAAATGAAAAAGACAGTCAAATCTTGACTGTCTTTTTGTCTTGACTTTTTCACGTTGAGAACGCCTATGAATAGTTTTTCACGTTGAGAACGCCTATGAATATCTGTTCTGATGAGCCTTATTAAGGCGAAATACGTATAAACATATACATAGACGCTTTGTACGTGAAATCAAATCTTGACTGTCTTTTTCATTTTTATTCGGATCTACTCTGTATGAGTACAAGAAACCAATTCGCTAATGATTTCTGCTTAGTTGAGGAGACATGTCGTGGAATGCAAATTTTAGATTCCCCATGTCTCTATTAACATCTTTATCAATGTCTGCTTTGCCTTGCAATTTTTAGAAGGCTCAGATTAAGGCAGAAATCTGAATTGTGTTTCGAAACTATTTTACGGATTTACTTAAATATTAATTGTAGTTTTTAAGTAAAAGCTAAACTGACCACTCATGTATTTGAAACTCTAGATATAAACTCTTATATGCTATAGGGACATACAGGAAATATGCAATTTTCTGTATACCTCTTCACAAAGGAATTTTCTAAAAACTCTGCTGAAAATATGCATAACTTCCCTATCAAAAATTTAAATGACAGCATCATTGTCGATCTTAATTCTTTATCAATATCAATAATCACTTCAATTAAAGCAACTACATTAAAAAAAGATAACTTAATACTTCCTAACCTTTTCTTTTGCCATATCGGGTGTTAAAGATTTCTTGGTTGGACTTTTGGGGGAATAACATTTCTTGGTTTTACTTTCTTTTCTGGCAATGCCCTCATTTCTGTCACTGCTTCTACTCCTTGAGTGCTTTTTTGTCATTGGTGTTGTAGACCTATCCTTTGAGTATTTCTGTGATGTTTTAAAATCAGATTTATCTACAAAAGATGATGAAACTCGTTCCTTACTCGAAATGTTCTTGACTAATGATTTAATCTGGCTTTTTATCTTATCTTCTGATTCGATGGGCCTAGATTTTTCTTTCGGAGAATGTCTGGGATCCGGAGAACAACTACGTCGTTTAGGACTATGACTTTTTCTAGATCTGCTTCGACTATGGATTGGTGATCTACTTCGTGAAGTTCTTATTTCACGCCTAAAATATTTGTTATTAAAATAAACTTAATATCACACAGACGAAATTGCTAAAAGAAGTAACTACTATTACAAATTATCTAGAGTAAAACACGGTTCGCAGATGAGACGATATCGGAAGACGTAAAAGCAAGTAAAAATTTTGATACATATATTAAACAGTCCGAAAACTTCCGCTTTTTCAATTCATTGAAGAAAATATGTAAACTATAAAGGAATAAACTTTGACATTTAGTACATATAGTAGCTCGTAGGCAAGAAAACCAATGGGATTAACTGGATATGGGTACTGAGTACCGGGACATACATGTGTGAAATGGAACGAACGGGCTGACGCCCTGGCAAGACGACGGCACCTACATATGCTTGGATTGGCGGATAGCTCACGGTGCCATCTGTGACGAGGAGGAGGAAACCTACATGTCCTCTGAAGTGCTCGGCAATCTCTTATCAGAGGTGGCAGATCCTGCGTTCGGCTTTTATGCAACCGAGCCAAATGAACGAGGTACCCCTAAAGAGAATTGTGGCTTTCTGTGAGACCACAAGTTTACTAAAGGATTGGCGTTTTACGTTTGGAATGGCAGGAAGAGCTCAGATTTGGAGCCCTGCTGATTCTCGCAGATATGGAAGCCTGGAGCAGCCTGTGCCCCAGATACATTGAAGACTAGGTCTTTATGGACCAGTCCGTATAATAGGGGAAATACAATAGACCCTCTTTAGGAAGTGTCTGAAGGGCTCATAAATGGGCTTTCCCCAAAAAGCAATTCCAAAAGAAAATATTCACAGACCATGATCTGAAAAGTGAGAAAATTATTTTCAACAAATAAAAAAATTAATTTTAGATATGGATACATAATGAATACCTGAAAACAGCATACCTATCAGTCTTTTTGGATCTCCTTTCTAATGATCTGGATCTCTTTTCACGAGAATTTGATCTGTTTCTTTTTTTCCTATCTTTGGATAGTGACCGTTCCCTTCTTCTTTTTTCTTCTTCTTCCGCTAAAATAAAAAAAAAAGATGTTACAGTACACTAGCGCAAAGCTTTATACTATGTTTGCTGTATTTTTAAATTTTAAATAGTATTTTTAAAATTCAATAAAGTAATTTTATTATTTATTTATTATTTATATTTTAAACGAGTTATACTATATAAGAATAATTTAATAAATTATTATGTTGTTTAATACGTTGTTTACTTCTGACAGACATGTCAAATTCAGATGGAATATTAAATTAATAATAAAATACAATTAAATATGTAACTTTATAAACGTCACATGTTTGTTATTCTTCTTTAAATAATTATTGTATTTCAATTTCTTTTGATTTTATTCATCTATTAACTTTATATATTTGGCGCTCAACTCAACCCTTCAATCAACTTTCTATTTATTAAATATTATGTCATCTAAATTCCAATTTTCATTTTCACCAAATACTCTAATTCCTTTATTCAGACCGTATTATGTTCAATGAGATGATGGAACATATATAAATTTCTATACCACACTTCAGTCGAAAAAGTATATCTGTCAGCTGACTACTCTTTTGACTTCTGTCATGTCAGCTGTACTTCAAAATAGAAAGGAAATAATTATTTTTTTGTAAATATCCTTCATCTATAAAAAGACATGATTCTGTTAAAAATTCATTTACATCGTTAAATCTTTTCCTGGGGCGAGAACTTACATTTCTAGTTAATCTTTTTTTATATTTGACTTTATAATTGTCATCTTTTATACATACAAAACCTCCTCCGCACATGTTTCTTTTAACATTATAATTCATCTCATATGCAGTTAGTATCTTTTTGTTGTCTTAGTCTTTTTCAAGGGTGAACCGTAGATGCATGTCGGAGTAAAAGGTTACTTCTAGCGTCGTTCAAAAGCCTCTAGTAAAAGGCTTTGAATTTGCGTTTCATCTAATTTGCTATCAAAGAGAGGTCTCTCGACTTCTTGTTACTTCGTATAGATGCCGCTGCTAGCGTACCACGCTGCTATTTTAATTATAATGGCCAAATACTAGACTACATTTCATTTTAGTTTGAACTTCCACACGTGTTTCTGATGCGGAGTAACTCGAAAAACGTGTAAAGCAATGGTGGAATTCGAATTCAAATGAAATGCAACCTTTTACTTTGATTTGAACGCCTTTTCTCTACGTAAAGAGCGAAAAAGATAGTGTAACCATAAGAGGAATTTCTCTCAGAGATAGAAAAAGAAATAAGGATACATTAAGAGAAACTGGAGTCCAGAACGTGGTGATACGGACACGAGGACAACGCCGCAAATGAAGAGATCATGTCCACATAATGGACCCAGGAAGAATCGCGAAATGGGCAAAATCACGAAAATCAATACAAAAATAACACTAGGAAGATCCCGGAAAAGGTGTACATCAACATCACATTAGCTTGGATGATAGAAACATATGTAAACAGGACCATGCCCTACAACAAGAAGAAGAAAAGAGAAAATTCTGTTAATATATCACATTTACAGAATCTTTAATGAATGCGACATGTAGGTCGGCAAATGAAGATTGTAGAATAAAAATTTTCACTTTTTAAATTAACCTCACTAGTTAAAATACTGTCATCGCGTGCCTTAGTCAGCGGACTAAGCCTTTCTACCTCCTATTCAATTTATGATTGGCCGATGGACTTGGAAAAGCACATATCGATACGAAATAAAGTGTATAAAAAGAGTGCATTTTCTAAGCCATGGGTAGTCAAGTCTAGCCTTACTCCGGCTCCCACGTAGGGTCTCCTACACCTTTGGGCCTCCTCCACGGGGCTCTGCTCAATGCTTGTTCTTAGATGCATTTGCTAGAACCTTTTCACCACCAAACCGAGTTTTATTTATGAGAAAATAACTAACCCTCCAAATTGAGATGGAAACGCAGAGGAAACTTCGAATTGACTGTCCGAAGTCCTCTATAGAGCACCTAGGGAGCCGATATGGAGCTGTTTCTTTATGAAGGCCCTAACCTCCCTATGGTGACAATACAAAAGTGAGTTAGCTTGTGGTGTAACACCTAAATATTTCATATTGGATGCCTACACGATTAGTGTGGAATATTTTACACTAATATTTGAATTTTTTATTTATAAAACTAAATGTGTTATGTCACCAGAGAGAATAGATCTAGAGAAAGTTAATTTTGTCTACTACATAAAATTTTCTTTATTTTTCTATTTCTTTAAGTTTACAGTTTATTTTTAATAATCAACCTTACCTAATCTCAATTTCCTAGCTATTTCAGCATATTCTTCTTCATACCGTTGCTTTCTTCTTCTAATTTCAGCTAGTTCCTCGTCCTCTGATTCGGACCTCGGCCTTTTTCTAACTTTTTCTCTTGAATCAGACCTTGACTTTTTTCTCTCTTTCTCTGGAGTTTTAGACCGAAGCATCTTCCTTTTATCAACAGACGCAGACCTGTCCCTTCGTTTCTTCTTATTGAAATCTGTGCTAGATGTTCGTTTGCGTTCCTTGTCTACTGAAGGTGAACGGGATTTTCTTGTACTAGATACAGATGTTGATTTGCTTCGGGATCTCTTGACGTTATCATGTTTGAGTTTTCGTTTAATGGAAATAGAAAGAGATCTGCTTCTAGATCTGTCGTTATGACGAGATCTTCTCGACCTCGATCTGGAGCGTTGTGGTTTCGCTGTAGGTCTCTTTGATTTATATTTAGATTCTTGCGATTTTGATCTAGACCTTTTTCTTCGATCAACTGAACTAGATTTTTTCTTCGTACTAGGTAGTGACCATTTGGATCGTTCGGTAGATCTGGAGCTCCTATGTTTTTCTATAGATCTGGACCGCCCTCGTCTTTCTTTTGAACGAGATCTAGATTTTCTTCTTCTTTCTGGAGACCTATTCCGTTCATATTTGTCATATTTTTCGTATTTGTCATATTTTTCGTATTTATTATTTTTAACATTTTTCTGGGATCTCGAAGACTGCTTGGGGGATTTTGGAGTAATAGATCTGTTCGTTTTTAAATTAGATATTTTTTCTGATTTGTTTTTTCTATCTTTACTACGAGAGCGATGTTTATGACCATTTTTTGATTTTTCTGCCTTTGTCTTCTTGTCGTTTTCAGAAGAGCTAGAAAAATATTATTATTTAATGATATAATCGAAGCTAACTGTATTATAATATTAAAGGTGAAAGAAATCTAACAAAACACTATAAATATAAGGGCGCAAAGAAAGAAATTTTAGACTTTTTGACTATCCTGAGAAACTCGTGAAGATCCAACAATGTGCTGAATAGTCACATAAATATCCCTAGCACATTACTTGAGGAACCGATCTTTCAGATGAACTCATAATCAGATCACGGAAAAAATAATACGAGCATATCATCTAGAGAACAAGTAATCTTCTATATTAACGGATATCAAATATTTTCTTTAGATAGAGGACATATAAGTAAGTATACAAAAAATTAAATACATGTGTTTAGGGGGAGTGCAATAGGGCTTACTGCTTTAAACCGGATAATGTAGGTAAATATAACTCAGATCACTATCTTGTGAGGGAAAAAAAGATTTTGAAGGATTCAAAAGTCCAACAAATCACAAGAATATCAAAATACTCTCCAAGTAAAACTCAACGGAATCAGAGAGGAAAATACTGCAGAGGAAGATGGAGACAAAAACAATAATAACGAAATCTGCAGAGGAAACGCCAAAAGACAAAGAAATGCGGAATGTATGATGATGAATACAGAACTGCAGTAGAGGAAAAAAGGCAAGCTAGGCTTAACTAACTTCAAAGAAACACAAGAAATAGCTGAGAAATTTATACCGAAAAGAGAATATAAGCGACTAGAATATGCAGAAGAAAAAAAAGAGAGGCTTTGAAAAACAAGTACAAGATAACCTAGAACATAACAACAGACACGAGAGCAGAAAATTCTGTAAAAGAATAAAAGAATGCACACAGTCATTTAGACCAAAATGGACAATATGCAAAGACAAGGACGGAGAACTACTAACAGAGAAACAAAAAATTATAATGAGATGGAAAGAATACTTTGAGGAAAACCCAAATGCAGACAATGGAAATGACACATGGAAATGCCGGAGGAATGGGCAGTTGGTCTTATACAGCCAATAAAAAAAGGAGATAAGAGGGAATGCCACAATTACAGACCAATTACATTGCTAAATGTAATATACAGAATCCTTTCTGGCATTATCTACACTAGATTGTCAGAATATTCCGAAAATATAATTGGTGATTATCAAAATGGATTCAGACCAAATAGAGCCATTACAGAAAACATATTCATACTTAGAACAATACAAGAGAAAGCTTATGAATACGACATAGAACTATATTATATTTATATAGACTTTAAACAAGCTTTTGATAGTGTGAAAAGAGACAAAATGCTGGAAGGCCTCCGAAATGTAGGTATACCAAAAAAATATATCAGCCTCATAAAAATGACGTCGCAGGGTTCAAAAGCCGAGTAGATGGAGAACTGTCTCCCCTGTTTGACATCAACATGGGAGTGAGACAGGGAAACGCACTTTCAACCATGCTGTTCCACCTAGTTCTTGAAGCAGTCATCAGAAAAACCAATGTAAGGGGCCATATAAACACCAAAACAGTACAAATTACTGCATATGCAGACGATGTCGCCATTATTAGTAGAAGCAAGACACGATTAATGGAAACGTTCAAGGAAATTGATCCTGAAGCACAAAAAAGAGGGCTTAAAATAAACGAAACAAAAACTAAGTACATGACCATCAAAAGAACACCTGAGAATTAAAATAATATAGCAATAGACAAGTATACTATTGAACGTGTGGATGCCTTCACATATCTGTATAATCAGAAAATCTGTGTAAAGAAATCAATCAGAAGAATTCGGTAATTAGCGAAATTAATGCACGTATTTCCAGTGGAAATCGTACATACTATGCTAATAAAAGATTGATGACATCGAAATTATTAGAGAAAATAACCAAAATGACTATCTACAGAACTTTGATCAGACCCTATGGTTGTGAAACCTGGGTAATGACGAAAAAAGAGGAAGCCCAACGGACATCCGAGAGAAAGATACTGAGAAAAGTATATGGCACGGAGCAAGAGAAAGATGGCACATGGAGAATCAGGAGAAACGACGAGGTTAATGAACTGAATGAAAGGTATGACATTGTAAGATTTGTGAAAAGTCAAAGACTGTCATGGCTGGGACATGTTCAGCGACAAGAAGACACGAAAACGACAAAGAAGATGTTACAGTGGAAGCCGGTAGGAAGGCGGAAAAAAGGAAGGCCCAGGACGAGATGGTTGGATGACATGAAAGACGGCCTGAAAACAATGAATATAAGACAATGGAGGAGAAGGGCCCAAGAGAGATCTGAATGGAAGGACATAACCAGACAGGCATAGACCCATTTAGGGTTATGATGCCAAAAGAAGAAAGATGTCAATGTAAAGATTAGAAATATTGTGGACCTCTATAAAGCAATTGCAGAAAGATGTAGTCAGTCAAAAAGTAATTGCATTATTGAATGATTTACTTTATAGATACATGATATACGGGCACTAACAGAGAAATCGGAGTAGAGGCTGTAGAAATGGATTTTTTAGGAAGCTCCGCAGGAAGGTCCAGATAAAAAGGTAAGAAATATAAGATACGGAAAGTCATGACAATTAAACATAAAAAAATAGAAGACATTAACATTAAAGAACTGACTTGCTATGGTTATGTAAAAATAATGACAAAGATCAGAATAGCTACACTAATCCTTATGTGGACACTTAAAGGATAGAGAAGAAAGGAAAAATGGATTGAAGGAATTAAGTCGTACATCCGAGAGAGAAAAAACCCGCGGAGGGACAGGGGACCGTGGCGATTAGGACTCGAAGAACAGCGTTGGACGTTTTAAACCTATATTTATAAACGATAAATACAAGTCCACTTACCTATCTGAGGAACTTTCATCAGATGAATACTTCCTCTTTTTTGAAGATCGTTTTTTCTGTGAAAAAATATACCAATTTAATTATATTGTGTAAAACCAGCAAAGGGCAGAAAAACAAGTGCTCTATGAATATACTACTAACAGGATTGAAAAGTGGTTCTCAAACTATTATTGAAATATATATCTCTATTTATCGTGTTTTTTTTTCAAAAATTTTATCCATTCTGTCATTTAATTAGTGGTTGTTTAAAATGTTACAAAACTTGCTAAATAAAAATGAAATAAACAAATAATTACAAAATATACACAATGGCTCAGTTTCTTTAAAAATAGAATAAAATAAAAAAAAACTAACGGAGATAAACCCAATGCAGAACTTTTCTAAAGACAGAGAGCCATCACTATATGAAAAGTTGTGTAACTTTGAAGAACTACAATGTTTTTCATATTTATAGTAGGTCCTTTTGATGTTTTTTATACATTAAAAATTGACAAAAAATACAAGACAATAATTTTAGCTGGTTAATTCATTTACTAAAATACTTTAACGTTGTTTTCTTTTCCAAGTGCTGATTGTAGAAACCTCATATACCGAAAATATTACTATCAAAACTGTTACTCACTTTCACAATTAAGCCCATCCATTACGAAAAGGCGTATTATATCGAGCCAAAACTGAATGACAGTTGTGTAGCGAACAGTCTACCAAAGACATCAGAGTGCACCTCCTTTCATTTCAAACCTTATGCAGTGGGAGCTGTGTAGATTCGGCTCCTTATTTCTCTCATAGTTGTGTAAACAAAATGGACCAAATCAATCCAAATAAAAAAAAACTGGGACTAATAAGCCCCAAAAAATCTAACCACTACCACTGCGTCTACCAGAAGTATTCCCGAGAATAAAGTAGAGTTGGAACTTCTCTGTGGCGATGGAAGTTACAAAACTGCTTTAATAGACGGAAACTAACCTGTGGACATGAATTTTTAGTTCTTCTGGGAAATCAAAATAAAATAATTACGGTGGAATCTGTGGTCAAACCCCGCCATGGAAAACTACATGTATTTTCGGGTCGACAAGGAGTCAGAGGTATAACTGAACAGGCTGCACCAGAATGAAACAAAGCCTGCGACAATCACTTACAGGCAGTAGACCAAAGAGGAATCCACACAGACACAAGATACTTCATTAAGGCAATAACCTTGAACATCCATGTCCATAAGAAAGTTTATGTCTTTTATGCCTAGCACTTCTCGCGGAAGTTTAAACCTGTGCTAGATGTACACAGACTGAACCATAGTCCAATCGAATAGTCACACTGAAAACTTTTATTTAACAAACATTATATCTGAATAGTATCTGTGTGTATACTAGCAAGATACAGTTTAGAGTTCAGGCGTATAAGATATATTGCAATTTTCGGACTGTGAGTCCGTCCGAAGAATCTAGTGAAGTTTTAATGAAAAAAAAGTCGTACAACCATGTATGAAAGACTAGTATCCCGCCTAAGTTAAGAAATACAATATCTATCACGAATGAATGAAGAATAGATTCTATACATGCTAACAAGCCTGTTGCATTTGGTGGCAATGATTATTATTTGATATCCTCATCTAATTATAAATAATATTAAAATTACGTGAATAAACACCTATTGGTACATATTTAGGTTTCACTTTCCAGTCCCAAGTTCGGTAAGATCTCATCATGTGTAAGGTTGCTTACAAAATGTCCCTCAATGTGTTGCAGCGATTGCGCTTTAATCGTGATCAAACACCCAACGAAAAAGGGATATATACATCAAATATATACCATCAGTAGCGTTAAATATAAGTCCTTAAGTAATAAAGGCCTTAAGCTATACACAAATATAATTCTGAATGACCAACTTGAGACAAACAGTTCTCCCCTCCTCAACCTATTTCATTAAAGACTATAAAGTGTAAACGCATGCAAAAAACAGATCACTTGAGAAAGGCAATCAGCCGAAACAGCTGTAGTGATAAGAGTTTAAAATAAATTTTGTGGAAGTTTTGAAAACAAAGATTTTAAATCAATTTACGAAGGAAACTAAACCATAAGACACACATGCACTGCGGGAAATATTCATAACTGGGTATTAAAAGAAAAAATAGTGGAAACACATTAACAGAATGGAAGAGTTGTAAGAATTGCGAAGATAAAATTACAAGTAGGACATCAGAGCGTGGACCGTCCCCAAAAAAAAAGGAGCGATTACCGAAGCAAGCAACAGGCAGGTATATGAAGGTAAAACAGGCAGGTATATGAAGGTAAAACAGGCAATTTGCACAATATCATAATAAATGATACAGACTCTTTATGGAGACATCCAAGACTAACCCGATACTATTTGAGAAAATGCATCGGCCAAGTTCCATCTTTAAAAGGCAGAGAGATAACCGTCTTCGGATAAAAAACACATTTATGCATTCGAAATATATGCCTATAGAGATTTTAAGCAGGATTAAAAGATTTGAGCGCTAGGAGGTTCTTCGCGTAGCAATAGAAATAAAACGCATAGGAAAAAATCAGTCAACCCCTCTAGCTAAACGACATTTTAAAGAAATTTTAAACCAACACGTGTATATTTACTTGGTTCCAATGACGTCAGCGGTCAAATAAATAGCACATCTATACACATAGCAGATATAATTAACTATTGCCGAATATATATTTTTTATAAAAATATTTTATGGGTGTATTTACTCTTAAAAATTATGTATAAAAAAGATCAATCAGAACGCAAAATAGCATATCCGTAAATTAACTAGATAGACCAAAAATTCATTAACAGGTAATACTATTCTCACACTGATAATAGTAAATATGGGAGTATTTTTCATATTTCAATTCTATAAATAAAAAACTATAAAGGTCCAGAATGTTGCTGTAGATGTTCAAAAGATTTAAATGGTAATAGTAGATGATTTTTTGAAATGTTAAATTTTCTACTGAGTTTTGTAACTAATTCATATTTTGATTTATTTTCATTCTTCTAGAGACTTTCATCTTTTCATGTAGGGTCCTTTGGGTCCGTGCCCAAGGGCACGGAGTGACCTTTCGTTGCGTTGTGGCATTATTCAGTTTCGTGTTTCCGATAAGGCCTGCCTTTCAGATACCCGGCTAGGTATTGGCGTGTTTCGTTTCCACTGTCAACGTAGCCTGATTGGATTCGAGGACACCGCCAGGCGTGAAGTTTGGCTGGAGCGGTACATCTGTCAAAGAATAACGCAGATGTTAAAAGGGCAGCTCATCAAGGACAGAAACCTCGCGTAGAGCTGGATTAATGCTGATATTCAATAGGTATACGAACTATGAAAGAACTATAAATTTAGACTGTTTTGAGTAGGTTTTACTCTACTGGTAACTCGTCACTGCTATAGTAATCCTTTGATTGATGCACTTACTAATGCCTAAACGTATCTAAGGATATTTCTGGTCAAAGGAACGATATCTCTTGGAGTTCAAAAGGAGAGATAAAGGGCTCAAAACAATCTGACTTCACTAGGCAATCGTAATTAGCTACGATTGTCACACGAGCCCATATTTTCGATGAGATGTTCGGTTTACGGTGGGATCGATCCTTTAAGTAAACCAAATCTTTAGTCAGTCGAATATGAGTATTATAATATTTTCGATGTTGCAACTCGGAATTGTCTGTAAATGACTTACGTACCTGGCAACGTGTTTACCTAGTAGACCAGTTGCCACGCTTCAATCTATTAAGGCTCAGTCCTTAGCTTGGGGATTCGTCTTGCAGGTTAGACGAGACCCCTAATATACATTAAAAAATAAATAAATAAAGTACAAAGTACTCTATAATAGAATTATTTTTACTATCCAGTAAGAACATTTTTTCTGGTTCTTTTTTTACTTCTCTGGATATGTATTTTAATTTTTTTCTTGCTTTTACTGTTAAAATTTCTGTAGAATTAAACATAACTGTACTAGGGTTGATTAATATAAAACTAGACTTTGATAGAAAAAACAAGTTTTTTGGAATTAAATCGATTTATTTCTCAACAGTCCCCTTTAAGCTCGATACACTTAGTAAGACGATGTTACAATTTTTTTATCCCATTCGAATAGTACTTTTGCTCGAGCTCTTCAAAATAGGCAGAAGTTTCAGCGACGACTTCATCATTTGTTGCGAAACGGCGTCCTCCGAGCCATTTTTATAGGTTTGGGAACAGGAAAAAATCGCTGGCGGCAAGATATGGGGAATACGGTGGGTGTTCAACCAATTCATAGCCCAATTCGTGTAATTTTGCCATGGCGACGGCCGATCGGTGAGCCGGTGCATTGTCTTGGTGAAAGAACACTTTTTTGCATTCCAAACCGGGGCGTTTTCGACGCAATTCGGCAACGAATCGATCCAATAATGCTGTGTAGTACTCACCATTGATTGTTTTTCCTTTTTCCAAGTAGTCGATGTGGATGGTGCCCTTCGCATCCCAGAAAACAGTCGCCATCACTTTTCCGGCCGAATGTGCACTCTTTGCCTTCTTCGGCGGCTCTTTGCCGCGTTTGGGCCACTGTTTCGACTGTTCTTTCGTTTCCGGTGTGTAATAATGCACCCAGGTTTCATCAACAGTGATAAATCGGCGAAAAAATCCTTCGGATCGCGCCGTATCATCGTCAAAAGCGTCTCCGAAGTGGTCACACGTTTTTGCATTTGATCGATTGTCACGCGGCACCCATCGCGCGGATAGCTTTTTCATGTCCAAATGATGGTGAATGATGTTGTGTACGCGACTACGCGTTCGTAGGAAATGTTTAGGACCTCTATTAACTCGCGGAGCTTAATTCGACGATCTGCCATAATCATGTCATGGACTTTGTTGATCATTTCCGGCGTAGTGACTTTATTTGGCCTCCCGGGACGCTCATCATCAAAAACACTCGTACGACCACGAACAAATTCAGCTTTCCAAAATTTTACTGTTGCTAACGAAGGTGCAACCTCACCATAAACTTCGTCCAGGTCGGCTTTGATTTGCACATTCGTTTTACCCTTTTTGTGGAGGAACTTAATCACCGAACGATACTCGACTTTTTCCATTTCCCCGAAAACACAAAATTTGCTTGCTTTTGACGTCTGTAAAAACCAAACTAATTGTTTTTAAAACTTAAAATTTTGACAGACGGCATGTTATGAATGGCAAATGTCAACACCAAAACCAATTCGGTATCAAGAAGCGCCATCTATCAAAGGCTAGTTTAATATCAATCTATCCTCGTAGAATTGGAACTACTTCATTTGACGTTTCAGCCTTCTTCAAGGTCGAGACTATTTTCCGTGTAGAATGATAAAAACGGATATTAAAAACCAACTACATCTAATGGTTCCAAAAAATGATGTCATAGATATGTAAAAGTTTAGATGAGTAAAACTTTACAAAACTTATTAATGAACCGTAGGATGTATCTAATATAAAATCAGTATCTCTTATTATATAGTGTGCGCCCATATCTACTGCTCCCAACTATTTTCTGAACTATTTATGTTATTGAATACATTTTTGGGTCGCTGAACTAAGGTACCTGTCAAATTTTTATGATGTTGCAGTAACGTAATCGTTAGAAGTGGCAGAGGGGCCCCCTTTTGTAAAATTCTTTTAATTAAGGTCATTGAAAAGTGTTGACTTGATGGCAAGGCACACTTCGATGTGTGTAGATTTCGAGATTCATGGTTCCAGTAGGGATTTAGTTAAATTTTGGAATTTCGAGCAGATAAAATCTTAAGTAGATCTAAGACTTTCAATTGGTAGTCAAAAGTTTATCAACTTAATATTTGTCAAAGATTTATTTATAATGGATCCAGACTACGGTGAGAAATAAGTACAGTCTTATTTTGGAACAACACAACATACTCGTTAAAAATATAGGAAAACACTGAGTGACAAAAACCACTATTAAAAAACCAGATGTTGCCGGATTATTGGAATGTTCGGATTACTGGATTGTAAAATTCATAATAAATAAAATGAAGCATTTCATAAAGGGAATAAGTAAAACGTATATATTTATTGGTGCTCATGTTCTACACTTTTTTTTGTAACTGTAACATAATATACTAAATTTGACCTATTACATAGTTAACATTCTTTACAATAATCTTTAATTGATGTTTGTTTTGTGGCACTTGTAGTCCCTATTTAAAAACCTATTCTCGCATGTTTCCAAGAATTATAACATTTTTAGCAGATACGCCATTTTCTTCAGCCCAAGTTATTCAGGTATTGAAGCAATTGAATAATGCATCTGGTTTTGATGATTATAATTGGATTAAGTCAGGAGCTCCATGCGTGAAGGAGAGAGAATACATCATTGAAATTAAATTTTTTGAGGCTCTGCGTTATATCACCACCCTGAGAAATAATATGTATGAGAAATTTATTTTTAAACAAAGACTTTATTTTTTCGATAACATTTTGATTCATCGACGGCAATAAAGATGTGCAGTTTGGTGGAAGGAAGATGGTTCGGATATTCGCATCACTTGATCTAAGTTCTGGCTTTTTTGGATGACCTAGAGCATTGTCAAGTACGAGTAAAGATTTTATGGGCAAGTTGGATATTTTCATAAGCTTCTTTACCTCTGGGATAAATTCCTAATGGAACCATTCACTAAATAGCTCTTTCGTGGCCCAAATTTTAAATTAGTTCTTGTAGGAGACTGGCAGACAAGTTTTTTTGTGAGCTCTGAGATTTTTAGCTTTGCCAATCGCTAACAAATCCAATTGGTGTGTTCCAGTAGCATTTGAACACGGCATAAATGTGAACACGGCATAAATGTGATTATATCATTTGGTGCGCTCGTTTTTTTAGAGGATACGAATGTTTTACTGAACAACAGTTTCCAAGACAGACCATTCCCGTCTGCACTATTCGTTGCTTGACAATTTTTCACCCGGTATAGTTAACAGATGGATACCAAATGGCTTTTTAAATTTATCCAAACACCCAACAGTCGCACGAAATTTTGGATTTTGTAATTTGCAAATGTCTACAGACCACCGCCATTCCGTTATATGTATTTCGTCCTTTTGGATTCCTCAGAGCGAACTTGTGGAAAGCTCTGATTGATACAAAATCTTTCTGTCATATTAGCAATTATTTTAAAAATAATGTGCACCAGACAGCTATGGCGGGACTCTGTATTGAAATTAAATCTTAACTGTCCTTCGTATCTTTCATTTACTCACGCCATATGAGTAATAGAAATTAGTTCGCGATAAGTTTTTGCCTAGATAACTTGACGTGTTATGAAATTCAATTTTTCGATTCCTTATGTCAGTTCCTTTATCGTCTGTTTGCTTTGTAATTGTAGAAAGCACAGATTTGACATCTTTCAAAATTCGATTGCTTTTGCTTTTAGAATTTCTTCAGATATTAAATGTGTTTAGAACGCTTTTGCATGAACCACATGTAGAGAACTTTTTCCATCTTTGCACATTCACCAACGCTTAATGTTTTACGCTTTCCTAATCCAGATTCCATTCTAATCACATGGTCCACTATCTTGTGTTTTTTTTTTCTTAAGGTCATATATAGTAGGATCCCCAACGACATATTCTTTTGTCAATTTCCACATGTTTTCTCCACTATCTAACCTCTTTAAAACGTCCATTTTACTTTTAAATTTTTAATTTCCATTTACTTGACATTTTTAACTTTTCAGTTAACTCACTTAAAACAGTAGGTAAATATATACGCACTCCTAATAAATTTTAAGGTTCGGCTCTTTGATGCCCGGAGCGCATGCGTTGTGTGTAGTGTAAGGAGGGGGCGAGGGCAGCGCAGCTCGAGAGTGCTGGATTATTGGACGTGTATGTTTATTGAAGTACCGGATTAGTGAGATTCTAGGGCATCACATGCCATATATTGTGATATAAGAAAAATGTCGGTAACTTTATATTTATTGACATATAAGGAAAATGTCGGTAACTTCATATTTTTCACATGTCAATAAATATAAAAACCTGTCATTATTTAACATTGACTGGTCACCATATTGGAACGGTGCGTTAAATTCGCACAAAAATCTAGGAACATATTGAGTGACACCAGAGTTTTCATACCACTTGCCATATGATCACATTTAAATGTATCTTACAAAATGGCACCCGTCCACCATTTTTAATGATTACGTAACTAACACGTCATTAAAACTACGAACAAGTCTTAATTCCCAAAAAATTATTAATTTAAGTTTTATGGTGCAAAAAGTAATTCGGGGGAGACCTTGGACGTGCAATGTTTAAGTATCTATTTCAATAAAGGACTTAGCTTGATAACAAATGTATTATTGTTACGTTAAATTTAATTATTTTGTAAGTAAAAACATAAGAAAAGAAAAGTACAATGGAAAGAAACTGTAATATTTTTTTTTTCTAATAAAAGAAATGCAATTTGTATGTTTATCCTAATGCCTCATAAAGATCTATTCCTAGTGTCAACATATATTGTTGATTTTTGATTATCTAGTTAATAAGGGATTTATTAACACATTAACCAACAATAAAAAGAAATAATTTGCACATTTGTTTATTTTAAAATGCTTGGCATGCAGACATTTTTCTATTTTGATTTCCTCAAATATTGGTACTTACTAAGAAGTTGAAAATGACCCTCATCGGGGTAGGTCCTAGTAATGATGCGTAGGTTCAAAAAGAACAATTTTTTACTTTCGTAACGAAAATAGCAAACATGCAATGAAAAAAAAAATATAATAACGGAACAGATCACTAAAACTGTCTTTTTGTTATTGTGACTGTGGGTGGAATACTAAATCAGAAATACAGGGTGTTTTTAATGAAAATAATGAAATTTTAATGAAAGTAACTAATTAGTTAAATTAAAATAAACTTAGACTATAGAATAAGACAGGACATATATAAACATTAAATAAAAATGAAAACGAACATTCGGAATGTTGTCGTTCATAAGAATATTAAAATAAATATAGAAGACAAAAGGGACATAATGTATGCCAACACAAACTTTTTCGCCACCGACAATTGTTTGTTAGATATTTTGCACATTCTAAACAAAAAAGACCTAAGTTGTTTTCTGAAGTTGATGATTTTCGAGATATAAATTATTTAAGTTCTAAAAAGCACAAAAATGATTATTTTTAAGTCCCAAGAAAGTGGGTAAAAATTATTATTTTACAGATTAGCAAGTGCCTAAATTAAAGTTTAAACATTCCTCTACAAGATAAACGTAAGGGATTTGAGCTTATTTAATTTATACATTGTTTTTGAATTGTTATAATTGGTTTCAAATGAGTGTAGAGTAATAAATCATGAAGTGTCATAAAATTTGCCTGAATTTCGGTGTCGTCATGGGCGTAGGCAAATGGACGGATGTCAACTTCGTCGTCAAAAATTGATGTACCTCAAAATATCATATTTTGGATATTTTGTGATAACCAATTTTATTTAATTTTTCGATTAACTTATTCTTCAAACTCGTATTCCATTATATGGTCATTAAAGCTAATTACATTTTTATTTATAAAAACAAATTCACTTCCTTACTGAACGAATAAAAGTATTAGAAGAAACTGATAAGGGTATGACGCACCTCCTAATATTACTAAGAACTAAAATAAATCAACATGAAGACTAATAACGCGTAATGAGGTTTTACTTACACTTTCATTATAATCCCTCTTTTATTTTATTATTATCATTCGACATTCGACATTCGAGTTAGTAATTGTTACTACACCAATTAAACGTACAGTAATATTGTGATATAGAAATAGTGAAAAAGTTATAAAATGGCGACATTTACTCCAAAGAAAAGAGGTGTAAAAAATTCTCCGCTATCTGTTAGTGAAAAAGTTATAATTTTAAATGTATATGATTGCATATAACACGATCACCCTAGTTTGTCTGTGCAAGAAAGTGTTGAGCGATGTGCCCGAATGACTGGAATTGGACAGTCCACGATTTTTAAATTATTGCGAGAAAGAAAGATATCAGGCCAGTTAAGTCCATGCAAGAGAAAATCAGGAAGACCAATAAAAATCTTAGGTGAAGACACCAAACGTGACATTCGAAGAAAAGTTCATTCGTTTTATTTTAAAAAGGAAATACCCACCCTTGACAAAATACTAATGGAGATAAGCCAAGATAACGATATTCCTTTGATATCCAGAAAACTTTTATGGAAAACTTTAAAAAGTATGAATTTTTCCTGGGAAAAGCACAATCGAAAGGCACTATTACTTTAAATTGATGAAATCATTTGCTGGAGACGAAAATATTTGAGAACTATAAAACAGTACCGCAGAGAGCACAAGAAAATTTTTTATCTTGATGAGACGTGGATAAACGAAGGTTATATAGTCCAAAAAATGTGGCAAGATAAAAATGTAACAAGTGCTCGCCAAGCTTTCATAGAAGGCCTTTCGACGGGTATTAAAGTGCCTTCGGGAAAAGGGAAGAGGCTTATAATTGCTCACATTGGAAGCGAAGAAGGATTTTTAAAAGAAGGTTTGTTAAGCTTTGAGTCGTGTCGGACGGGAGATTATCATGAGGACATGAATTCGGATGTCTTCGAAGACTACTTCGGGGAAATGTTAAAATTTCTTCCAGCTGATTCGGTCGTGGTTATGGATAATGCAAGCTACCATTCAAGGCGCATAGAGAAGGTACCAACTTCAGCTTGGAGAAAGCAAGAAATTATTAACTGGCTGTCAAATAAAGGTATTCAGTTTGAGACGAATTCAATAAAGAAGGAACTACTAGCCGTAGTAAAACAACATAAATCTCGCTTCATAAAATATGCCGTAGAAGATGTAGCAGAAAAGTATAAAGTAACTGTGCTACGCCTACCGCCATATCATTGCGAATTAAATCCCATAGAACTTATATGGGCACAAGTTAAAGGATATGTTGCAAGGCACAATACCACATTTAAAATGAAAGATGTCAAGGTATTGTTTGATCAAGCCATTATGGAAATCACATCAGAAAACTGGCAAAAAGCAATCCAGCATGTTTTAAAAGAGGAAGATAAAATGTGGGAACTGGACAACTTGGTCGATCAGGTGGTTGACCCTATAATTATAACACCAGGGAATGATGACAGTTCTTCGGATGAAGACTATAGTGATGTAGAATTGTAATAACGTATCCAGTAAAGTTTTTGTAGTTTTTGTGAATAAATTGATTTAAACTCCCCACAAGTGTTTCAATAATATGTAAAGTTCATTCGTGTGTGTTTGTGAGTATTTCCCGATTTCGGTTCGTATATATTTTATTGTTACATTTTATATTTTTTTAATAACACTGTTCTGCTGTATTACATTTTTATTTCCTTTAATATGATTTTTAAGAATGCATATTCTTTTGTCAATTAACCCACTAGCGCGCCTCTGGCTCAGTGTTTATCTGTCGATAACAATGGACTAATCCCTTAAAATAGGGTGATACCTACCTGCTCTTTATGAAACGACAGAATTTTGCAATGCGGACGGAATTTATTGACGGATTACCCTGTAGCGCTTTTGAATACTTCATGAGATTTTATTACTCTACACTCATTAGAAATAGATTATAGTTATACGCTCTTAAGCTTAAGTTATTTCACGATTATGAAACTCAAACGTTCTTTGAGTTTTGTTTTCCTTTGAATACACATTTTGGTAATAATGATTTTTAATTTTTATAAATCAATCTGAGTTTTCGAGTTCGTTGTTATATATTGTTACATATAGGTAAAATAAAAAAAGTGGTACTGTACGCGGTACTGTAGATTAGCGCGAAGTTTCATATTATGTTTTTTGTAATTTTTTTAAAATTGAAAGTAATTTAATTTTTTATTTATTATTTTAAACTACACGCGCAATTTTAATGAACACGGGGTGAATCTATAGATGATTCAAATAAACAAAAATAATATTCAAGAATTATATAAAATTACTGTTAGTTAATATCCTTGTTATAGTTTTTAATAAAATTGAAAAAGTTTACATGTTGTATAACGGAATCCAATCGTTGCTTAAATGAACTCTTCCAACTGTTTACAGTGCCTGGTCAAGGCGCTTCTGTAGTAGAAGTAGCTCCACGAAATACGCTATTTCGTGGCGTACACCTGGATATGTAGCTAGTTTCAACTACTCTCAAGATGTTTCACTGATGATGGACCGATTGCACCGTTTTGAATATAATTTTAATCTCTTTGGATAATTTTTAAAGTTTTAATAAAATATATCATCATACATTAGAAGTTTTTACTTCATTGTAACTTTTTCGAACATTTTCTGTAGTTTATCTTTAACATTTACCAATCGCATCATTAATAATTTTGCTTTTAACCTAAATAAATTCTAATTACCCACCCGGAGGAATTACCCGTGTGGAGGAATCTATTAATATTAGTTTGAATTTAGGCACTTGCTAATTTCAAAGATAACAATTTTACTTCTGTGGTTGTTTCGAAAATGATCATTTTTGAGTAACAATACAGTGTTCCAGGCTGAAGCTTCTGCGCTGATAGTATGCACCGATGAAATTATAAGGAGGGGCTACAGAGCGAAGATACTGATAGTGATATATAATTATTGATAGACAGACGGCAATATTAGTGGTGAAGAAACACTTGAAAATTCAAAACTGGTAAGTATCTCCTTAACAAACTAGCACAAGACAGCAAGATTTCTTTAATGTGAGTACCGGGACAAAAAATCCTGCGACGTCAATAAAAACGATGCAAGATATGATAAAAGTGTTCCAAACAAATTGAGGAGTCACACAAGGGCAAATCCATACAAAGAAACTAATAAAAAATATCGATAGAAATACTCAGTAAGCGAGCGTTAGACAAGGGTCACAGAAATGAGACCTGAGCATTGTTAACTGAAAAAGTATCTATATAACATGAGTAAGGGGGCTACACCAACATTTAAAGGTCTAGTAAATAATACCATATATTTTGGAAGTCACTTAGTAGTGTTCCAAAAAGTATTTACCGCCTACGATCTAGTACCTCGCAGTCGTCCAAAAATGGTTGTATTTCAGATTCTCCGCTACAGCTTCTGTCCATAAAACAGCTCCATTATATGTAGGTGTCTCTTGACTGGCGCATGTCCAATAAGAAAACCTGTGTTTGATTATGAGCTGATTCGATTATGAGCGCATTTCTGTAGAATATACATTTTTCATGTGCTTTGGTATACTTTTCTTGTGAGATACTTTTCTTGTGAGTTATGTTATGTTCGGATCCAGACTTTTTTCGGTCGCGAACGGTACTTTTTGGCACCCACAAGGCCGGCTCCGAAGAAAAGTATTTTGTAGCTGATCCTCTTCTGGCAAGTTCATTTTCGTGTATTCCCAATGAACTGGCACTCATATCAGTGTGCCAATGTTATATTTCACCAATCTATAAAGTTCTCGACATTCCAACACTAGCCTAGAGTCTATATTAGGGCTCTGAGAGTCCCCGTAGCCGGTCGACTATATGTGCATATATTAATCCGCTTAAGTTTAAAAGCCCTCTTGTCAAATTCTCTTGCACAATTCAACGTTGCATAAAACTCTGCCTCGTATACAAAGGTAGAGGAAGGGCGTATATTGTTTTCACATGTGTATCCATGTCTGTCTGCGCGTGAAAATTCTTTATTAAAACAGATAGAATTACAAATGAGGTGTCGAATGAGAGCTTACAACCCAAAGATGGTATTAACGGTGATGAATTTGACCGCGGACCTTCCAGAATTGCAACCGAAAGTACTTTTTTAAAGTCGAAATAGTACAAGCGAAAAATTATTCGATGCGATGACGGAAGCAAATATATACTTCCGGTTTTTATATCCGGTTAAAATGTTATGACTGGAAGTTTGGCAAAATTACTCAAAATTAGTGAAATCGTACATCAATCGACGAAAAGTTACACGAAGGATTCAAATATCGACTTACATTTTTACTTCCGGTCACGTTTGGTGAAAACCTAGCACTTGCGAAGTCCAATTAGACGATGCAATGAAGCAGAAAAAAGCCCAACCTAAAAAAAATTTGCAGGAGGATGGATCTCAATGAAACTTTTGCATTGATTCATAAGAGTGTCAGGAAATTTTGTAAACAAAAATGATAAGGTGGAAATGACAATTGCATTATTGAACAAAGAAAATGCATTTTTCAAAGTGCATCTCGAAGTGATGAAAAATGATAAATTTGTAATTCGGAAATAATTGACTGAAATGAGTTAATTACTCTTCAGGGGTTTCTTTGGGTCACTGAAGACTAATATCATTATGGCGATGGTCTCCGAGGTACCTGGTCCACCAGGGCCCCGTCTCATAGAGTTTTGTGGAAATTCGGGGATTTTTGGGGTTGCGGAACACTAATTATGTCGGCGATTATCTTTAAGGCACCTGGTGCCCACTGCGGGCCTCTTCTCCTTTAGTTTTATGGATATTCGATACAAAATCAGTCCACATGCGTTACTCGGAGGTTTTCGGGGTCAGTGATCACGAATATCAAGACGGTGATGGTTCCCGATGCCCCTGGTACCCTGGAGGTCTCGTCTCCTGTAGTTTTGTGGAAATTCGATATAAAATCCGTGCAATCTCGTTACTCGAGGGTTTTGGGGTCGCTGATACGAATATTATAACGGTAATGGTCTCCGATGTACAAATTCCTAGAGACCGGCTCCCTCCTGAGCATAAGGTGCTTTGGACACCATTGCCGACATGATTTTAATGTTCAACCCACTCCCAAACCCACGAGTAAGCGCTGATTATGTATCGAATTTCCACAAAACTCAAGGACACAAGTCCCGTTTTGAGCACCAGGTCCTTTCACACCATCGCCGACATGGTATTAGTTTTTAGCCACACCTGAGTAATGAGTTTGCATTGATTTTGTATCGAATTTCCACAAAGCTCCAGGAGCAGAGGCCCAGGTGCGCCAGATGCCTTGGAGAACATCTCCGTCATGACATTCATGTTCAGTGAACCCTATAAGTATTACCCCGAGTAGTAATATTGAACTCACTTCCGTCAATTATTTCCGATTAACAAATTTATGATTTTTCATCACTTCGAAATGCACTTTGAAAAATGCATATTCCGTGTTCAATAATGCAATTTTCATTTTCACATCATCAAATTTCCTGGCACTAATACGAATCGAACGAAAAAAGTTTCATTGAGATTCATCCTACTGCAAAAATTTGGTATGTTTATTACTTCATTGCTTCGCCTAAATTGCTTGTTAAGGAGATAATAAGTAAAAATGTATACAATCACAATAAAATCTTTTACAGCATCAGTCTAGTTATTTGATATTCATACTTCGTAAATTTAAACAGAAATAACCGTAAGTGCCTTAGTGACTTTAGAAATGTATCTATTTAGAACCTGCAGTCTGAAACAATTGGAGAGTGTCTAAGAATACAACATATTTAGATAATAAAATCAATGAATACAGAAGTGTCTATTGTATACAATTTTAATTCGATATTAAAATACATAGATACTGGATGTTGAGTTGCAGAAGCTGAGAGTAACAAAGAAGGTATATAGTTATGGCATAAATTAGCAGTAATTATAGTATAGACATGTTATACAAACAATAAAAAGTTACACGATTTACTGGCTAGAAGATAGAAACCGGGAGGAGACGATTACAAAAACTGATTGGACTAGTTAGTAAATATAATGAACATTTACATCTTCTCTTGGTCAAGAAAATAAATTTGTTCATGACTATGTATGTAAAAAAGTTAATAAAAATTTATAGATTTAGAAAATAAGACAATAATTTCTTTCAGTTAAAATCCTTGGATATTATAACATAAGAAAACGCCACGTATTTCGAATGATAAACATTAAATCTCACCCTACAAAATAAAAATGACATAATGGTGATCAAACATAAAACGACATTTAATCAAAATAAATAAAAGCAGTCTAAAAACAAGAGTAACCACTAGATCTGGCAGAATCTGGAATTGACAAGACCAATTACTCACGTTGTTTCGGTAAAACTAACCTCCTTTTTTCTGTTTTTCTTCTTCCTGTCGTCGTCACTGCTTGAACCATCATCAGACTCTTCATCTGAATTAGACTCAGACGAAGCTTCATCTTTCTTATTCTTCTTTTTCTTCAATTTGTCTTTAGATTTGCCGGATCTAAGAAAAAAAAATAAAACCATGAGATTTTTACACAATAGTTGGATTAGTAAACAAATATGGTTTTGTCAGGAACATACAAGTATTTATATTTTTAAAAAATAAATT
Organism: Diabrotica undecimpunctata; assembly: GCF_040954645.1. Lineage (NCBI taxonomy): Eukaryota > Metazoa > Arthropoda > Insecta > Coleoptera > Chrysomelidae > Diabrotica > Diabrotica undecimpunctata. The sequence goes on along the minus strand of NC_092809.1, from coordinate 29,965,541 downwards.
GATTAATTTAATCGTAATTAGGGAAGTGTATTTTATTTACAATATACTATTATTATATAATACAATTTGTTTAAAATAATATTAAATTATTTAGTCTCCCAACTCAAAGATGACCCAAGCAAACAAGAAGTCTAGCTAACTTTTAATCGCCCGAAATTTAAAAAAAAATGGAAAACTAAGAGGGTCCCATCATTCATTATTCCGGCTGACATAGTTATACGAATTAAAGAGTGTTACAGTTATACTGCGTACTTTGGTTTACATTATATTTTTGCGTTTATCGCATTTTGTTATCGCTGAAAACGAAACGGACATATTGGAAACAGCTAATTTGCAATAAACTCGAAAAACACTGGGCGAAAACTATTCAACTGATTCAAAAATCCTCTAGATATGAATGAATGAGAAAAGAGATAAAAGATAGGTTCAATAATTCATTCCAAAATTGCTAACGACAGAGAAGAAAAAGATTCGCTTAGAACTCGCACTGGTAATTTGTAGATGGCTTAAAAAGATGGTTACTGATGACAAATATATGATTAGACGAATGAAACAGTAGGTTTCGCAGTCAATATCCCGACCATACATAGGTGACGAATCGTGGGTTAACGGTTACTATCACGAAACCAAATAACTATCTTCACAATTGAAGCTTATATCCTACCTTTTGCTTTTATATTATGAAGGTGTGGTGCCCGATAAATAGGTACAGTAGAATCCGGTTATAACGACGGCTAAGGGACCTGTGTCATTGCGTCGTACTAACCGGAAGTCGTTATAAAGAGATGGCAATTTTGATTTTTGTTTTTTACGACATAATATTTACATATTAATGTTTACATGATACATTACAGAAAAAAAGACATTCAAATCAAAATATTTATTTCTAATAGGAATGAAAAGAAATGAAAAAATAGTTTCACATAAACTTTGCCAAATACATATGTATGTACCTACATATCTATACACATATAATACGTACATATATAAATATGTATAACTAAAAGTGAAATACCTAGTGGAAAAAGTCTGTAATCTTTGACTGTTTTTGATTTTTATAAAAACAAGTACGAACTGCATTATGCAAACGAGACATAAGACTTTTCATATTGTCGTCATTAAAATTAGAATGCACAAACACATTCAACACTTCTGCAGCTTTGAGAGCTTCATTTACACTCGGAAACGTACAATTTTCTTCCAGGCAGTCATCTGTATTATCGTCGCTATCTTGGCTGTTGACGATAATATTTTGTAGAATATTTTCGTCAGTAGGCTCCTCACACGTTGCGAGATCATCATCAACAGCAGAATATTGTTCAAGTTCTTCATTTGCTATAGGTAGTCTTTTATTCAGAGCTCTCGCCCAGAGAGACAGCGGAACCTGATCATCATCGTCGTTGTCGGCAGCCACTGGGACACTGGGACTATCTCGAACAAATCCAGCATGTTTATAACAGTTGGAAATCGTCGCTGTCGTAAGCTTGTTCCAGGCATCATAAATCATTAGAATGGCATCCAGTATTGTGATCTTCGGAAACTTGGCACTCGTGTCTTCATTTGCATCAAGACTGACGACAATTTTTAGAACCAGATTTTTACGAAAGTTTAATTTTAATGCTCGAATTATTCCTTGGTCCATAGGTTGCAACACAGATGTTGTGTTAGGAGGCAGGAAAGTAAGAGTTATGCTTTTCAAGTCACTGACTGAGGGATGAGCTAGACAATTGTCAACCAGAAGCAGGATTTTTTTCTTATTTTTAGTCAGTTCACGGTCCCAATCGCGTACCCATTTGATAAAGATATCAGATGTCATCCAGGCCTTGCGATTGCTCTCATAATATACCGGCAGAGATTGTACATTTTTAAAACATCTTGGGTTCTTTGATTTGCCGATAATTAACAACTTCTTTTTTATCGTACCACTCATGTTAGCTGCAACCATCACAGTTATTCTGTCTTTCGAAAGTTTTCCTCCCGAGCATTTTTCCCCTCTAAATTTTAATGTTTTATCTGGCGTTAGTTTATAGAATAATCCAGTTTCATCTGCATTAAATATTTCGTCGTCACTAAATTTTTCGCGCAACTTAGGCCAAACTTTGGTTAGCCATTCGTTCACATCGTTCTGCTCAACTGACAAAGACTCTCCAGTAATTTTTCCGCCGACAGTATTGTGTCTATTCTTGAAACGGTTAATCCAACTTGCCGAACAATCAAAATTAAAAATGTTTAGCTCTTTAGCAAAAAAATTTGCCTTTTGTTGAAGCATAGGCCCATTTACAGGTATTCCTCGATTACGTTGCAGTTTAAACCATTCTAAAAGTGCACAGTCAACTTGTTTTTGAGACAACACCCTCACACGTTTCGGTTTTAAAACATTCGCATTGAATAAAGATTCTATCTTGTGTTTATTTTTCTTAATTGTCGATATTGTGGAATGATTTACACCGAATTCCTTTGCAATCGTTATATTTGACTCGCCAGCTTCTAAACGTTGTATTATTATACTTTTTTCTTCAATGGAGAAACATTTTCGTTTTCTAGAAGCCATTTTTGTATGCGTAATCACTAATAATCGTCTGCGAATTACTGTCGAATAATAAACAGTCGCATTCCAGTCAGCGACGTTGTGGTAAAGAAGGTGCGCGGGGCGGAGACAGCTTCTTATCTACGATTTTTTTAATGGGTTGTCGTTGTAACCGGACAATATTGTTTAAAATTCCGTCGTTAAAAGCGGTCGGTCGTTATAAGCGGAGTCGTAATAAACGCATGTCTTTTCATGTTGGCTTAGATTAAAACCAAACATTATGCCTTATTTACGTCGCTAAAAGCGGTTAGTTGTTATATGCGAAGTCGTACTAAACGGACTACACTGTATGTTACAAGAGCGCTAACATATTCATCGAACTTTATGCATTAGTTTTTGGCAAAATACAACGTTGCATAACACCAGCAGTTTTCGTACATTCTTTCGTATGTATTAAAAATTACCCTGTATGTATTAAAGCACCAAAGAATATTTTCAATGTATTTCTATTTCCTATCGTATATGTTCGAAAAAGTATTTTCAATCCTTTTGCATCGCTGGAATTGATAATAAACACATTTTAAAGTTTGTTTATATATCACGGACGAGTATTCCTTTGGTATTTCTTTGATCGAGAGCCGCTTTAGGATATTTTGCGCGTCAAATAAACAAAAAATTTTCCGTTTACGTTTGGTTTTTATCGAGTTGGTAGGTAAATATCTACCTCTACATATACACGTCACAATAAACATCATCCTGTCGACCAATCATGTTGCCTACAATGAGTAAAATATTCTTGATAGATTCCATGTGAGACACGACAGACCCATATAATAATCAAAAATCCTCACTGCCCTTGAGGAAAAAATATTGCACAGCTGCATTCTTAAATCTAGAAAATTCATTTGATAGAGTATGGCAAAATGGACTCTTATACAAACTTAAAATCTTCCTACAAATTCCAAGTAAAATATAACACGACTTCGACATACTCTTCCATTAAATCAAGGGTGCCAGTGTGGTGTGCTAGGTCCCCTCCAGATTTATTGCAGACATCCAAACCACAAATATAACAGAAATCTCAACCGACCCCATCACGGCATCCACACATCTACAAAACCACCTTAACCAGCTCGATTTGGCTCAACAGATGGAAAGTGAAAGTAAATGAAAACAAATCAACTTCAAAGTCACTTTCACGCAAATCGAAGAGATGAGTGTCCGATTTCACATCCAAGACAAGAAAACCCAGATTAGCATTAAAATAAGACAAATCTCACAGACTCACAGGTCGATAGATAGAAATCAAAACTGACCATAGAAAATAAGCTAATCATGTACAAATGTATAATAAAACCCAGTTGGATCATTGAGGCTTGCAAAGAGTTCAATTAAAAATATTAAGAATTATGTATGTTCAAAGCTTCCTAGTTAGTAAGCAATAAAACCCTAGAGGATGACTTAGCTATATCTTTGGTAGAGGAAGAAATTCGAAGAATATCAAGAAATTACCTTGATGGACTGAGAGATCAACCAAATGAAGAAGCATTTCTAAACGCTCCATTTAGATTCGCGAGACGACTGAATAAACTATGGCCAACAAACTTAATAAATTAACTGTGTGAACTAATGTAAAGTGTTTAAAAGATGGGTTTTCAGACAACAGCTGCTCTCTCATGTGTGAACCTCCAAACCATTTACTTATACTTTCAAACGAAGCAGATTGTAAATTAAATTGTAATAAAAAAATTCATTATTACTGTGATTTAACGTCTTTGAATCGCTTACATCCTAAGGCCCTTCTTTTGTATTACCGATTTCAGTAGATAAACTCACAGCAGTGAGTAGTGTAAAGTTGATATGTAATTATTTTTAGAAATATTCTTACATTATTTATAGTATAGATTATTAAATTAATTGTGTAATCCAAGTACAACTGTTAATAGTGTTAATGATATAGCAGCAGACTCTGTAGCAGAAAACCTGAGCTAATTGTTTACTTGAGGAACAAGATTCCAACGCTTGATAAAACTATGACATGTGTTCAATATCCTATATTTCTTTATTTAAAGTAATCAAATATTGAATTTCTTGGGGGTAGAATAAGATTTAAGTTTATTAGAGTTTATAAAATAATCAATTTAATAATTTCATATTATTAAAACATTGTGTATTATTAATTATAAGGCATACTATATTTACTTTTCTATACATGTCTTAAAATACTGCAAAATAAACTTATGTATTTGTTGTACTTTTATATACAAGCGTGCTATATGAATTTTAACTTTGTATGCACAAATCGTTGAAATATCCAAAGGCTCAATGAGTAAACGTGAGAGACCTCAGAAGGAACTACAAAAGAATTGTAAGCTTCAGCTTTCGTGATAGTGACGGTACCATACGCGACGTGCTTTTGGTTGCTTTCATGGAAAAATCTAATTCTGGCAATTACCCAAAAAGGTGGGTAGTGATTACTTGAGTAATCAGTTTCATCTACGTGTATTACCTAAGTCCTACAGGACGCCATTTAAAGGTAAGCGACTTGTGCGTAACGCGTTGAAACATTTTTCTTTTAAACTTAATAATAATTTTGCTACTTATTGTTTTCATATTTCCTACTGTTCTTTTCACTATCCCTATCATTATCCCAAATTCTCCATAATGACATTTTGGAAAGTTATGAAAGAAGTGGATTTAAGTATAGAAAGTATATGAAAGATTCAACGAACTGTGGAAGAAACTAGCCTAATACATTACCTAGACGAAACATACATTAACGCAGGATAAACTGTTTCTAAATAGTGGAAAGATGAATAGAATAAAAGCAGAAGGCAGGCATTCTTGGAATGGATATTAAACAGGTCTAAATCTTTGATTTATATATAATCTGAATTATATTTCAAAATGTACGGGCTACTATCACGAATACATGAAATATAAACATACCAAAATTGATTTGAGCCCGAGTTAAGTGGAAAGCTGTCCGGAAAATCCTACTTTCAAAATATGCGTTAACCAATTCTTTAAGTGCCATAAAGACAACTGAAAGAAATGTATTAAGTTATCAAAGACGTGAATACATTTCTATAACTTTACTGTTAGGAGTGGAAGTACCTACATAGTAGAGACACAGAACATACGTAATTTTTATAGTATGTATTTGGGTTTTAATTTAAATTTTGTGATTGAATGTTTTAGATATTTAATGATGATTTATCACTCTACGTAAGTTTTGACAGAATATAAAAAACTGTAAATTCGTGTAAATCAACTACAGCATTCATTCAGATTACAAATTGGAAAATGACTTGGGAATTACTAACAAATCTGTGAAGATTTGAAGAAAAATTATCTGTGGAACGTCATTATATTTATTGTTTTTTTGTTTTGATTACCAAAAATGAATAATTACTATTTAAATGGGAATAAGCCACAATTAAAGGTCAATAAACGTACTTTAACCTTTAATTGTGGCTTATTCCCATTTAAATAGTAATTACTCTAACATGCCACAAGAAAATAGCTTCAGAACAATACTAAAAATGACATAAAACAAAAAAATTAGTTTTATTATAAAGATAATGTTCGACTATTTCGTTCTTGTAGAGAAATAACTTTTAAATCTACCTTTACTGTAACTGGTATGTTCCTGAGACAAAAGCCTTAAAAATACAAAATAAAAACAACAAAACCACAGTGTTTATTTAAAAAATACTATAAAACAATATGTATTTTTAGTGAGATTCTATTGCATGAACGCACCTTCCACTGTTCCATTGTTCGGGTTCGAGGATCGGCTAAACATATGCAAGTAGAAACAAGTAAAAAAAGTTTTTTCGTGAGAGAAATGGAAAATTAAAATTGGAATCCATACCATTACCTGATCATATTATAGAGCCTTCTCTTTATAATGTACGGCAAAAAAATATACCACCAATATATTAGTATAGAATTGAAAAACAATCTCTAAATAGTAAAACACAACAAAATATGTATTTTTGTTTTAAATGGTAAAATATGTTTGTACTACATCTCACAAAGCAGACAGATTGGAATGTATCATCCTCCACTTCCACTTTTGATTCTAGACTAGTAGGTAATTTTTTATTGCATGTAAATTTAAGGAACAAAACTAACTTCATGTTCGAAAAAACACATTTGGCATTCGAATTGTTGAATGAGTCATTCCTAACAATTGGAGTGGCTCAAAATGGTGAAGAGCGAATAAGACATCCAGATTTAAAATTGCTTGAGTTGATTTAATCAATTTAAGTAAAAATTTTTATATAACTGCAAAAGAGATAATTTAATATTTGGATACGGAGGTGTTGTATGAAGAAAATAAGTTTTACTACGCTAAAGCGATTGGGCACATGTGCTTTTTCTTAATAAAATCAAACCAGAACTCTAAAGCATAACTATAAGCTCGAGAAAACTGGTATTTGCGATTATGTGATTCTATTTAACAAGAATGAACATCTGATGTTAAAAGGATTCAAATAAACTTCGATAAAACTAGACCCTTAAATTTACACGAAATAAAAATAATATCCCTTAGTTAGATTAGAAAAAAATAATATATATTTTTGTGTGATGTAATGTTTTGCAAAAAATGCTGTATTACGAAACTATTTACCTCTCTAGTTTTTTGCTTTTTCTCCTCTTTTTCTTTTTAACATCCTCGCTTGACAAACTAGAAAAAAGTAAGCACCTTTTACATTTAAAAAACGATTAAGACTATTTAATAAGTACCTGAAAATCAGTGGAACTAGAAAACGGCACTAATTCAAACTTCGGTCCATATATATTTAGACATTAGTAATAGATACGTTACAGTATAGCAGTGTACAACATTATTTATTCTTTACCAAATGAAAATATTTTCAACTGTGATTTTGTCTTAATATAATATCTACTGCATGTGTCTGTTCATCTATCTATCGATACATATTCTAGCCATTTTTGGACAGATATATATATGCGGCTCGCGTCATATATGGTAAGGTGCGCGACATTACCCCTCTCACTCAGAGTTTCAGAGGCATTCATTCAGTGGTAATGCCGGATTTTGATTACAGCTAAGTGTTTGGTAGATTTACTTAAAACATTTATAAGGCGTACACAAAAAATATATAAAAACAAAATACGAGAAACCACTAAGAGGAGCAGAATACGAGGAAGAGAAGAGTAAAACCCGTCAAATTATGAACTTCAATGAGAGAAACTGGAATGGATGACAAAGACCTGGTAATTATCAAAAACATTAATAACAATCCAACGGTCAAAATCAAATGTATGCCAATTAGTAACCATCCAATCATAAACGCCCAATTAATAAAAGCATTGTACATATCTCAGCACCAATCTAAATAGCCAATGTGATTACTAAACAGAAATTAAACAACGAATAATAAAAGAGAATTCATCAGAGACCCGATTTCAGGAGCCGAGACATATCGTTAAAAACAAAATGCCGACTTCTGATATTAAATGTTGCAACTGTATCTGTTAGAGGCTTTCGATCGATGTGATCATACGTGATGTGATGATTATAGGTTTATCCTACGTATATCCTAATTTGGCGGAGTTACCAATGCCGAATTCCGGTGCAGAATGGGGAAGGAATGTGAAATTCTGATGACGATCAAAACTCAAAAGTTAGAAGATCTGGGACACATAATGACCTTCTCTAAGTGAAAATAAATGAAAAAAAAAAATAGACAATTACTGGGTTGTTCCGCGGCTGCGGAAGTTAAAAGATAAGTAAGACAAGTTAGCAGAATTGTCAGGTACGTTATTCTGATGGAAAGCACTTTCTTGTTTACTAATTAAGAATATTTCTCTTTAATTCTCGGTACGCAGGAATAAGAACAAAAAAAATTCCTTCCATAGAAGATATAACTTCAAAAAGTCCAAATGAGAAAATTTCGCAGGGGACATAGACACGACCATTAAAAATATGACCCCTTGCACACAGCATTTTAAACAGGTGGAACAGCACTGATGAAAATACTCAGCGAGACGATACAGAGTGGATGGGCACCTTCGTAGTAAGAGATATTCTCATCAAGCATCATAAATCTCAACTGTGACTTCACTGATACCGGGTAATCCAATAAAGGAACATCAGATCAAATAGCTTATTACCTAAACGCAAAGACCAGATCAAGATCGCAGAAATCAAAAGTAATTAGAAGCACACGAGATCTGTGTGAAACAAATAAAAAACTTAAACTAGAATATTAGAATTAAGAATATAAGAATAAATAAGAATAAAAAAGCTGCAGGATGCTCAAACTTGGGGAAAAGGTGAAGTAATAGCGCCTTAAAGCTGGGTGAGGACCCAGACTCATTAAAATAAGACCAATCTACCTTACATGTCATATTTTTAAGGTACAAAAGACTTATCCTAAACAAGATAGAAAACACAGTTGATTAGAATCGCATATTACGATAGGCTGGGTTCAGACGGGATAAATCATGAACATAATCAAAGCACATAAAATAGGGATACGAAAATAAAAAAAATAACAGTTTGCAACTGATCAACCAGCGGCATGGCACCCAACCCCTTTAATATAAATACAAAAACGACAAACCAACAACCGAGTATACATAATAGTTCATATACGCGATGGACTCGGCCATCACTGCACAAGAAAGTACATCTAAGGAAGTGTAGGACAAATTAGAATAGTCACTCGATATCATGTTGAACTACTACAGAATACAATTAAGACGCAAGTAAGCTCCTTCCATCTCCGCACCCACCAAGCAAACAGGATACTTTAAGTCCGATTGGATGGTGTCACTTCCGAACACACCAATGTACCTGGGTGTCATGTACTAGGCAGGTCGATGTCATACAGATACTACTGTAAGACAACAGAAAAGTTAACAATAGCAGGTGGAGAGGCGTCTTGAGAACCACTGCCCGTGCGCTCTGCTGTTCTACGGCAAATACACCTAATCGGTCTGTTCCAGTTCAACCAACGCCAAAAAAGTTGAACAAAATGTCATCCTGAACAAGTCATGCAGAGTTCAGTCCTAGAACCCAACTCCAATAGAAAAACTATAGAGCCGTCGGTTTTCACGAATTCATGGAACTGACGAAGCAAACAAAGCAAACATCTTTATCGGAGCCGAACGCAAATCCCAAAGGTTAAAATCCCGTAGCAGATTCCTGGATGTGGCCCTGCACGACCCACCTGCCAACTTCCCACTTATCGAGAAGATGCCCAGTAGTGCAAACTTTAAGTGGTCAGCATGGAGCACACTGAACAACAACAGTATGAAACAACACAAAGTCTAGTAATGTAAATATAACCAATAAGGTGCAAACTTGAGACTAAAAACCAAATGGTAGAATAAGCATTCAGGTTGTGCTGTAGGCTTTATGGCGAAACATAGGGTCTGACATATAAACTCATAGCATATAAAACAGTTGTCAGACGCATAGTTACTTATGTTACGCTGGTTTGTTGAAACAGAATAATGCAGCAAAAGGCAATAACATAGTTACAAAAGTAGAAATATTCGTCTGTGTGGGAATCAAGACTGCAATGAGATCTAAGCCTTAGAGAAAATAGTAGACCTTCCTTTATATATACATGTAAGAATGATCGCTCTAGAAAGTACTTTTAGGCTAACTAACGGGCTGCGTATCTAAAACCCGGCGATCTTATTAGACATCTGGAGATTTTAAGAATTGAAACAATACAATCATGATGACGCTCACAGACATTGTGTCTACAAAACAAGATATAGAACTCATACAAAATATAATCATAAACATTAAGTATGTCTTAACACAAAAATGAAATTTCAAGAGAAACCTCTGCATATTTTACTTATGGATCCACACCATAGGAGAGAGAAGGAACAGGAGTCACTGGTCCTAAGACTAGACTGTTACCAGACAATAGCCTTCGAAAATAAGCCTACAATATTTTGAGCACAATTGCTAGCAATCGATTTTTGTGCTAAAGAGTGCCTGAAAACAAACGCTTCAACTCGTCCAAAATATGTATTGCCTCAGACAACCTACACTGAAGGATCTGAAGTGTACAACTTAAGTCTGTAGGAACTGCAAACAGTCCTGAAGTAACCTGCGAAGGATGACCAACTAACTACTAACACCAACACCTAACTTTGTCATGGGCGCATGGGCATAAACGAGTTGTTGGTACTGAGATTGATGATAGCCTTGGTAAAGGATCACTCATTTGATAGGACAAAGTCATTCTACGGTGTACCAAAAAGCAGCACAATGGAGGACGTGCTGGAACATATTCCAAGCCTAAGGTCAGCAAAAAAGTTATTAAAATTTTTGGACCGCTAAGTAAACTACTCTTAGAGCTTCAGAAGACTGAAATCAGACCAATAACAGTTGCTTTCACTGGATTCTAATCACTTAGATATCTCTGTAAAATGCAGATTTTGCGAAAATGCAGACGAATCAGCCGAATATATTGTTTGTAACTGCATGCTTACGATCCCAAACGGCTCCTTTGGAATTTACCATCTCCAAGTAATGAAATTTAAAAATCTTGGAATCAAATTATCAAATAATAATAATATTAAGGAAGGAGTGAGCGAACAAATGAAAAACGTGTAAGCAGACCATCGGGTTTCCTCAACTACACAACATGGAGAAGCAAACACCTAAAAATAGAAACAAAAACCTGCATGTATAAATATGTAATCCGATCTGTCTTTAAGTGCACCACGAAAACAAGACGTGAAACTAGCACAACTTAAAGATACTTAGAAACAAATGAAATCAGAAACCTAAGAAGAGTAACAGGTGGTGGAATAACAATAATTAATGGTCAAAGCAAGGAGTAATGAGATCAGAAATACGTGCAGAATATACAACATACATGAGTAGGTGCAAGATAGATAGGAAATTAGAAAATTAATAGAATGGCAGAATACAGTGTAGTTAAGTCACCAAGATAAATGACCAATTGGAAAAAGAGGCACAGGTCGACCTAGAAACGAGATTAAACGAACGATTTTAACAGAGTAAGATGCAGCGTTGAAAATAAACAGGAAACAAGTAAATTACTATTTAAATGGGAATAAGCCACAATTAAAGGTTAAAATACGTTTATTGACGTTTCAATTTTCACTTCGGAAATCGTTCTCAAAATACAAACATTAGTGAAATTAGGAAACAAGTAAGGACACATTAATACTCATCAGACTTTTTCTAGGTATTATATTTAACCCAAAAATACTTCAATTTCAACGTTTCATTTATATCCGAAGTAACTATTGGGTTTATCATGTCACTATCTTAACTGCGTGTGGAATCGTCAAATTATGAGCAGAATATACAAAATATATTATACTGTTTCAGGTATTTATCAAACAATCATCATAAGTTACGTTAATATCCTTGTAAAGCAAAATCCATATGATCATAATAAACAAAGACTTAGTTTGCAAAGTTTTTCCTAATTATATGGAAATTGCTCAGCTATTAATTTTACTGCAAACTAAATAAAAAATTAAATAGGAGTATTAAAAACAGAAAAGAACAAGCAAAATTAAAACGCGTTGAGGCTAAAACACTAAACTGAAACAGCATTTAAAAACAATTATTGCGTTTTTGTTTTGTTAAGCGTGTGGCGGTATACAAAATTTCATTTTAAACTAAAGAGTTTAAAACATTTATTAGTGCATTCCTAGTTGTAATATTTGCTGTATATGTATTATAATTTTTGATATCTTCATTACATCATCATCGCTGGTGCTACTATCCTAGAGCCTCAACCTTTCCAAGCCTTCTAATCCACACCATTCTTCCAAGTTTTGGTCCAAGTCTACCTTCAACATGTAGTAAAAGAATTCGACTGGAAGGCTTGCTATGTTGTGGTTGTGCTCGATGTCATGCCAATCTAGTCTTTATATTTTATAAGAGATATCAAGTCCTTTCCAGATACCATTTTCACAGATATCTCCAAATATACCACTCAGGATCATTCGTTCAAAAACGAGTAGGTGTTTTGATCTGCTTTGGAGATGGTCTATGTTTCGGACCCGTATGTCAGCACTGGTAAGATTATTATTTTTGATATGGCTTACTAGAATTATTTTCCGAATGATTTCTTCTATTGAATAATTTCTATTCTAGAATTGTCAACGGTGAAATTATATTTTTCTTACAGCATTGAATATTGTTAATTTTTGTAATTACAGTTGTATTTATACTTGAAATGTGATTAATGTTAAGTACGTAATAATAATTCGTTAGAATGGTATGATTTTGAATCTTCAAAAATTTTGGGTACATTTTCTTATACGTGAATTAATGTTACAACTACACATAGAAGGAATTCTTTTGAATGTCACATTTTTAACATATTTAAAGTAGAGACATAGTTTGTAATCTTCTCTCGTACAACACTGTTGGTAATCAGATAGCATTTGATCGGCAATAGACGAGTATTTTCGAGAACTATTAAAGTTCAAAAACCCATATAATCGCCACCATCCTCGTTTTAACGCAGCAGAACCTACTTGCCGATTTAGTCATAAATATGTATGACAATATGTCAATAATTAATATGTTCATGGAGAAGATGACTTCGTACTTCATCTAAACCCTGATTTAAAACATCTAGATGCTTAAAAGAACTTTTTGTTTTGATATGTTCAGAATGGTAGGAAAAACTACTAAAAATATTTTAAAGTTATCATAATACAGGGTGGTCTTTAAGTAATTGTACAAACAGAAACCGTAGATTCTGCACTTCAAAATATTACGATTTAAGCCAACTTGCTTTAATTAAATGTTGATATTAAGAAAGATACAGGGTGTTAAAGTGGAAATTTAAAATTTTTTTTTCACTATAACTTTTACGATTGTAAATATTTTAGGACAAAATTTTACAGTTGGATGCTTTTGAGTAGGATAAATTATAATTTTATACATACTTTAATGTAACTAATAGAGGGCGCCACATTTGGGCTTAATTTTTTTGGCTTTTTAAGTTAGCTCTATTTGTGTTAAAAAATATTAAAGATACATTATTTTTACAAATAAAAGGTATACTTGTTAATAACCTGAAAATTCAACCGTTTTCGAGATAATCGCATTTTATAAGTCAACTGCATAATAATTCCTAGTTTGATATTTGTGCGGTAAAGCACTGAATACCTGTAGATAAGCATAATTAATAGTTTATTCTTATTAAAACAACTCAAAGATGATAATGTAACATCACAAAATGCTTTGTTATGAGTGCTAAATGTCTTATTGGAGAAAAGATTCTTAATCTTCTTCTTTAGGTGCCGTGACCGTATTCAGACGTTGGCCGTCATCATGTTTACAATTTCCCTTTTCTATCGCTTTTTAAGTTTCTATAATGGCGTTGTATTACTTTTCTCTATTGTAAAATTCTGAAAACCCTAAATATGTGGTTTATGCAAGATGGTACACCACCACGTTCTAGGAAAAAGGCAGTTAGAACATACTTAAATACAACTTTTCTGAACGTCGTGGTAGTCATATTCCTTGGCAATGTGGTGATATATTGATGTAATTATTTAATTCATAAAAAATCCGAAAAGAATACTTATTATTCATTACGTAAATTGTTTACCCATTTTTATTAGGACAAATAGAAAGTAGAGCACAGGTATTGAATATTATATATGTGTCTTGTTTCATAATACTTTTGCTACAAATCTAACCTTAAAGAATCAGCATTTTTACAAAAACATCATCTTTGGCCTAATAACCGATATTGTTATAAATATAGTAAACACACAGGCAATTTAGTTCAGCATAATATTAGTTCATTAGTAAATCATAATCATTTGTTCGAGATGTAATTATAGTTACTCGTAAGCTGTAACGTAATCATATAAATAAGTAATGTCATCGATAGGTTATTCCGTGTGTATATAAGTAACCAATGAACGAGATACATCATAGTTTAATACATTATTTAACCTCTGCGACAAATAAGATGTAGTTCCATAATATACCATAAGATTTGGATATGTATCCAAAAGAATATATTCATCCATTATACATTATAGCCACCACGTAGCCCAGAATTTAATCCGTTTGATTTTGGTGTATGGTGCGCATTAAAACAACGTGTCTATAAGAATTCCATGAACATTCACAACCAACTATGGGAAGAAATAAATACTGCAGCAGTTTCTGCTGCAGTATTTAGTGCATAATACTGTAGTAGAATCAATGATGCTATTTAATATGAGACAATCTTTTATGGAATATATTGACAAATGAATTAAAGAAAATGGTGGACATATCGAACACTAACTTTGACAAAAAGTTATGTTATTTAGTTTAACTTTTTCTTAATTTGGTTTGTAAACAAAATGTTTTGATTATGACTTTAATTTAACATAAAACGTAAAATGTTTGATGTAAAATCCTATTATTCTGTTATTTTGTCAAATCCTATTATTAATTATCCTGCTAATATATTTATTTTATTTAATATTTCGTTAACTATTAACTTTAGTTAAAGGTATTTTATACCAAAATTCAGAAGTATAATTTTTTTCATCTATTTTTTCTTAGTTGCCTGGAGTAATTGCCTTAAATCAGAATTATGCAGCTGATTTGTAAAATGCGATTATCTCGAAAACTGTTCAGTTTTGAAGTTATTAACAGGTATACCTTTTTTTTTCTTAAAATAATGTATCTTTTAATATTTTTTATCCCAAATACAGGTAACTTAAAGAGCAAAAAAGTTAAGTGCAAATTTATACCACATATGTGGCGCCCTCTATCAGTTACATCAAAGTGTGCATTGAATTACAATTTCTCATATTTAAAAGAACCCAATTGTAAATTTTTATACATAAATGTTTACAAACATGAAAGTTATAGCGAAAAATAAAATTTTAAATTAACACCCTGTATCTTTCTTAATATCAACATTTTATTAAAGCAATTTGGCTTAAATCGTAATATTTTAAATTGTAGAATCTACTGTTTCTTTTTGTACAATTACTTAAGGACCACCCTGTATAAGGAAGTATTTTTAAAAAGTGTATGATTGATGCTACCATTTAATATCGAAACTTTTACCAAAGCTGAGGAATCTATTTTTGCCGTCTAAAAAATAGCATGCACACAAAATACGACACAGTTAAAAATTATTCCGAATCGCAACTTACCTTTCCCTGGACTTTTTCTTCTTCTTTTTCCCATCCTTTTCCTTTTCTATATCATCATCAGCGTCCGGTTCCGGACTAGGTGTGTGTACTAGCTGGTATTTCCGAACGTCCGCTTTGTCTGTCTCGTTCTGTTTGTCCCTTTCCAAAGCTTTCAGTCTTTCTCGTTCCTGTATAGCGACACTTTTCGCGAGTTTCTCTTTGGCTTGGCGATCGGGGTCGAAGCTGCTGCCATCCACGAAGTACTCTGAGATCCCGAAGGCTTCGCGAAGACGTGCATTTTTCTCTTGCTGTGCTTCGGCCACCTGGTGAGTTTCCGTCACACTAAAAAAAAATGTTTGTGGATTACTTATACCAAAATAAGTTATAGATGCCAGATAAGCCTTTAACAGATTGTAATTGCATAATGCAGTGTTACGATTCAAATATGCAATTGTTGTATACTGAAGATGGATTGTTATGAATGCAGACAGTGTTCGAAATAAGAGTACATTTATTTCGCAACCGATTGTAGGAACTATAAAAGAAGTAATCAAGAATAATTAATGCATATATAACCAGTAATATACTAGTTCAAGCAGAAATGATATTTTCTAAATGTTCACGACGTTCACGAATGGTTTCAGTTTCAACGTACCATTCTCAATAGAACCAATTTACGATCAAAATATTATTATTTAACTTTATTTTACAAACACAATTTGAAAATTATCTTACAATGCTTTTTTACCCAAGCGACACATAAAATGTATTGCACTTTCATTATAAAAGAGTATTTTGAAGTATTTTCAGTCTAAACAAGTCATAGAACGGATATTCTATAATTATTATTAAATAAATACATTAGCGCAGACTTCAAAACATGAATGAAAAATCGAGTGGGTTAGATATGAAACTTGATAATATACCATCTGGAACAACAAGTTATGCAAATAACATATTGAGAAAAATCGGAAAATGTGCACGGAAACTATTAGATAAGCGACTCCTTTTCTGAAAAGGTTTTAATTACATGTTTCGTAGTTTACTAAAAAATGACAATCATTTATTCGTTGGAAAATATATTGAATCCTAGAAGCAACGATAATGTGAAACACGATATCGATATATCGGAGTATAAAAGATATAAAAGATAAAAACAGCAAGAACAAGAACAGGACAGTGACGAGGTTAAAACTGAAGATTTCTAGTATGATTTCTATTATTTTTCTTGTTTTTTAGAGTTCTGAGTAAAAAATAAAGTTGGTTTTTATTTTATGATAAATACATGCTAAACGCAATAATGTTGCTTTATTTGTGTACCTTTTGGAGGTTAGGTATAAAAAACAGTCAACTCCACAACTTAAATTTTTTTTGTCGAAGTCTGAAAACAATATTTTGTTATCGGTTTGGTATTAAATTATTTTCTAATACCAATACCTATAATTAGTATTTTTTCGACAAAAAATTCCTACAAATAACCATATTGGAACGTTTTTATTTACTTTTCACAAATTATAAAAAAAATGCAGTTGAATGGTTTTTGCACCGAACCCTTCAACTGTTATTAATATAATTTACTATTTTTATTGGGAATAAGCAACAATTTTATTTTAAAATACGATTATTATGACTTTTGATTTTTTAAAGCAAAATTGTGGCTTATCGCCAATAAAAATAATAATAAATCAAATCAAGTGTAAAAAACTTGTTTCTTTCAAAAAATGTGGAAATTTTTGTAATAATATGTCTTAAATTATCTTTAGAATTTTCTTCACATTTTTAAAATCGTGTATAAGTCCAAATATTAATTTTTTATGTAATAATTTTTTTTTTCAAAAGTCGGTATAACATATTTTATTATCATACATGTCAATTTTTTAGACCATTTCCTATGAGCTGTGAGAATTACATCGAGATCGGGTGATTATTAAGCACCTTAAATTATTTTTGAAACTTTAATATTTACAATTTTTAATGTCAAAATATTCTTTGTAAAACTTATCAACCGTTTATTGCTGTTCCGACTTAACACTATTACTAATATAAAAATACTAATATGAAAACTATTTTCTAATATATTCACTAATTTAGAATGAGTTGCTTACTCTTTTATATCACTATAACAAACCATAGTTAAGTAATCCACAATATTATTGCAAACTGCACTAATTCCGCATTATCACTCTCATCGATTAAAACCTCAACTGAAGTACAGTTTGTATACTAACAAAGAATGCACCTATCATACATACACGCGAATATATTCCTAAATGGTCACACAACCCCTTAAAAAATAGTCACGCGATTGTACACTAGACAAGGGAAATCGATAATTATAATACTACCCCTTATATAAATCAGTGAGTCAGGGTTACGTACACTAAGAAAAATATTTATACATATTTTTATTACATTTATTTATTTGTAATTTAAAAACAGAAAACAATTGTGTGTTATATAATGGTACATTGTAATTAAGCGATGATCACTAATGATCAGTGAACCTCAAACAATTTTTAAAATTTCAAATTTAATTCCAATACTTGAAAAGTAATAATTTAATTTCATATATTTTATATTCAGTAAGAATGTTGGATTTTGTTTTGGTAAAAGAAAATGAAATCAATATAACATTTATATATACCTAATTTATTACACACAATAAAATTTATTTTATTAATGACATTTTAAATATAGTAATCATTCAGTGTTCTATACTATACTCATCATCATCATTATCCAGCCTTCATTTATCACGTCCACTGCTGGACATAGGCCTCTCTTAAACTCCTCCATTGTTTGCGATTTTGTGCTCTTTGTTGCCAATTTTTCGTGATGTCGTCAGCCCAACGTGTAGGTGGTCTTCCTCTATTACGTTTGTCTGCTCTTGGCCTCCAATGTGTCATTTTGCTCGTCCATCGTGAGTCATGCATTCTCGCTACATGGCCGGCTCAATTCCGTTTCAGTTCAGCTATGCGTTCCACAACATCAGCAATACTCCTCCTTCTTTGCAGATCTTCGTTTCTTTTTCGGTCCCGAAGCGTCACTCCCAGCATAGACCGTTCCATGTTCCACTTGTCTCTGTGCCACTCTAAATTTCGTAGCCGTAGTCTTGGTTAGAGTCATAGTTTTCGCTCCATAGGTTATGACCGGCACCGAGAGTTACTATACTATAATTCTTTTAACAAATTCTCTTCAAACCATTCTTCAAGAATATTTGCATCCATATTTCCGTAATAATTGTCTTTACTCTTTGTGGGCGAATTAAATAAGCTTGCGTCGGGAATAAAGCTCTCATCATTTCCGACCTGAACTATGATAAATAGACTTAGGCAAATATGCAAATTGCATATTTTGCATATAATGCATAAAAAATGCAAAAATGTCAAATTTTGCATATTTTTATAAAAGTAAGCATAAAGTGCATATAATTTGAAAATTTGGTGTTAACTATATATTTTTATATTCAAACTTACAGATAGCATGAAAGTGACAATATTTAATTTTGTTTTATAATCACTTGGTATTCAAATTCTTGGTATAGTAACTAATAAAAGACAGCGGCTTATAGTTTTGTCCTGGAATTAAGGGTTTGTGTGTGCCAGTTTATGTCCCTAGGTAAAAATTTTTATTTTGACGGTCAGTTTCACTTGGTTTCACTTTTTTTTTGTAAAATTGGAGGCGTAAACAACGTGTATTTCTTTTTCTCCAATATATTTACAATTATATTCAATAATTGTGAATAATTATTATGCTTTGAAAATGCCGAAAATAAGCAATGTTTCAACTTGGATGAAACCTTACAAAGAGCTATCTATTGATATGGATAAGGTTTATGCTCATGTTGTGGCAAAATCGTAAGTACATACGTATTATTTTTTATTTTATTTTAAAATTATAGACGGTGGTACAAACAAAGATTTTAAAATTGGAGATTATGTTAAAGAAAAGTACCGACACAAGACTAGTTCGCAATAAATTGATGTATTTTTTCTTTTTCAAGCATTTTTTAAACTCCTTGCGATAAAAAATAGGATACCTATTTAAAATTCAAATCATTTAATAGTCTACTGAAAGGTCGCTAACATTTTTTTTCTAACAATAGCATAGTTTGATTTAATTTTGCTAAAAACAAAAACATATCATATAGTGGACTTAATTAATTAAGTGTTTTTGACTTATGCTCACAGTATTTTTTCTTTAAATGTAAACAGAAAAGACCAAGAGCCTCTTGTGAATATTTGGGGGTTCTTCCTTCTTGCACAGTCATTTCTTGACATTTTCAAGATTACTACACCGATTTTTATTTGATTTATTCAAAGTGTCCAAGTGCTTTCAGTCAAGTTCCAAATAACAAACCAAACAAGAAACTTTTAACGAAGACTTGTGTCGTGCATTAGTATCTTCTAATATACCGCTTTCAAAATTATCTAATGAAAACTTTAGTTCTTCTTTTTTAAAAAAATATTGCAAACAAAACATTCCCATTGAACGAACTCTAAAGAGAAATAATGTCAATTTGTTATACTCCTTAGTTATCCACAACACAAAAGCCGAAATAGGTAATAATTACTTTTACATATGTGTGGACGAGACCACTGACTCGTCAGGAAGATACATTGCCAGATAACAACATGCCAGAAGGCTATACACTTGGAAATCACCTGCAGACAAAGGTAGAATTTTTAGAAATCAAATTGACTTAATTTTGCTAGACCACAACTGTACAAGAAATGTGAGTTTCAGATGAGTGATACTCAATTCGGATTTCGAAACAGACTGCTTTTTTCGAAAAGCATTAGACGAGGTCCAAGGTGGAATCAAGATCAACGGAACTAGCATAAACATAATAAATTCGGTAGTTCGTCATAGCTAATGCAGGGTTTAAATCTAAGGGTTTTCTAAGGTGTAAATTTAGAGGTATGTCTTCTAAAAGAGTTGGTAAATCTTCTCTCAAATAATTTAGATACATTACTCCGTCAAGCCTAGTTGGTAATTCGAATGGTCCTACAATAGAATCCCCAAATATGCCACACCAGATATTTATGGAAAACTCGTGTTGAAAATTATGTTCTTGAAATGCATGAGGATTTTCTGTCGCATAGGTATGGCTATTGCGCCAGTTAAACACACCTCTTCTAGTAAATGTGGCTTCATCGGTAAATAAAATTTTATTATAAAACATTGGATCGTCTAAATGTCGCCCTATCATAAACTGACTAAATCGGAGCCTTGCTGGAAAATTCTGTGGTAAAAGATTCTGTACTGGAGTAAAACGATACGGATACAGATTTTCTGTCCGTATTATTCGTGACACCGTAGATTTGCTTATACCACTGGCCGCAGAAACAAGCCTTGTACTGGTTTCTGGATCTTCTGCAACATGCACAACAATTTCATCCTCCATATCCGCATCAATTACTCTCGGTCTTCCAGCATTCCTGTTGTTGGGATGAAATGACTCTGTTTCGCCTAATCTGTCGAACAATGATCTAATAGTTTTATGGTTTGGTTGCCTTCTATTAGAATAAAGTTCGAAATAGCGTTGAGCTGCTTTACGAGGAAAAAAATTTTCCTGGGCATACAAACAGATCATATCGCGAATTTCTACATTAGAAAATTCACTATGACGTGGTATTTTACCTTTGTCTTAAGTGGTTTATAAAAAACTGAGTAGCACTTTGACAAATAATAACTCGCACTGCACTTTGACAACTAATAATAAATAAATTGGTCGTTACGACTTGACGTTGCCATTAAGTTCAAAGCATACCTAGGGACCTGTTTGTTTTGCGAAAAATTAAATACAGACATGCGTATCATTAACAAAATACGTTTATTTCGAAAACGGTGTCCTTGTTTGATTTTAAACAAGAATATCTTTTTTGTGTAGAATAGAATGTTATTTCATGTTTTCTTCCTAGAATGTTTATACAGGGCGGACAAAAAAATTATGGCCACATTAATGAACCAATGTTATAATAGGTGGCGCCACGTGGTGTCAATGGTAAAACTAATATCATTTTCATATTAAGCATATTAAATAATAGCAAGATATCATATTTTACTTAAATCGGTTAAATAGTTTTCAATATATTCCTAAAAATAATATAAAAAAAATATTAATGAATCACCCTGTAGAACGAAAACTAGCAACATTTGGCCTAAGCAATTTGAGCTCAAACGCTTTATTTTGATGTCAGCTATCATCCATTAGCTAATGTCCAATTAATTATGAGACACCCTGTATATTCAGACCTGCTGAGAATTCCATGGATACAAAAAGGTACCAATAATGAGGTACTTCGGAGCATGAGAAAAAAAAAGAACTACTAAGCACGATCAAATGGAGGAAAATACAATACTTGGATCATGTGTTGGGAGGTGAAAGATATGAATTACTCTTTACAAAATTATTACTTTTATTATAGTTTAACTATTTTCTAAACTTGTTTTCAAGTTATCAACCTTTCGTCAATTTAATTATCCCTTTTCCTAATGCACCCTGTATATTCAGACATGCTGAGAATTCCATGGATACAAAAAGGTACCAATAATGAGGTACTTCGGAGCATGAGAAAAAAAAAAGAACTACTAAGCACGATCAAATGGAGGAAAATACAATACTTGGATCATGTGTTGGGAGGTGAAAGATATGAATTACTCTTTACAAAATTATTACTTTTATTATAGTTTAACTATTTTCTAAACTTGTTTTCAAGTTATCAACCTTTCGTCAATTTAATTATCCCTTTTCCTAATGCAGATTAGACTAAATTAAATTCATGAATAGTTGATGCTAAATTCGTATCTGTAATTCACGGCACTTTGAAGCCAATTTTCTGTCGAACGGAAACGCCAACTTTAAATCGGCTTAGTTTGGATTATTTATCGTCCGGGAGTCAGTGAATTTAATTCGTAGATCCAAAAATGCTCAATGGAGAAGTACACAACCCAATTTTAATATCACTTTATTGCAGGAACAAACAGAAAAATGAAGCTATAAAAAATTAATTACGGTAACGGTTAAACAATAAACTACTTTTCTGTAAAATTTCCACGACGACGGTTGATTTTGTTTTAACGCAATCTTTTCATTCAACCTGTATTTCAAAATGTGCACTTTTACTAATTATATAACAGATTTAAAAGATGAGAATTATTATTATATATATATATATATATATATATATATATATATATATATATATATATATATATTGAAATGATATTATTTAAAAAATTAATTTATAAGTTACACATTAGATAATATTAGATATTTGGTTATTTTAATAAGTTATATACTAGAGAATTTAATAAAAATTATTTATGTGAGGGCAATTTTAAGAAATTAGCATATAATAATTGTAAAAAGTTGTATTTTAATGTTGTAAATATATTTAAGTGAGCCATGTGCATAGGCAACCAACTATACAGTAAGTGACTGACAGAAATTAAGAATTTTAGGAATATAAAGTGGGGTTATAATAATAATGTTAGTTTAAAATGTTTAATTTATATATATTTAATGATTTAAATGTTTATTCTGATCTGAAAAGCCTAAATGTCAACAAAATTATCAATAGAACATTAACGAATTCTCCAGAATGCAGAATTTGATCTTTGTTTATGTTGGAACATTCTGGAATAATGATTATGTCGGTGGATTGAACAGATATTTTTTTCGAGAACATCCATATAGAAGAAATAGAACTAAATAGAACATGATTTCTTACCAGATGGTTCTGGAACATCCGAAAAGATATAAATACCGGTGATTTGGATTAGAATCGATCAGTTATGAGTTACAGTTCCTATGAGTGCAGTTTATTATGAAAGTTAGTAGAAGATAGACACATTTAGTTAGTGAAGTCAATTGTTCACAGTTTTAGTAAGTCAGTCAAGCAGTTTAGTAAGAAAGTCCGTCCAGTCCATTCAATTAGTCAATCAGTTACAAATAATCCAATTGTTTAATATAGTGAGTTAAAGGAAGATTAAAATTATGCACATTTATAATTATACACAAATAATTATTGAAGATTAAAAAAGTATAGTAGAAGAATATTGGAAGAAATTAAAATTATATTATGATTGGAGATTAGTATAAATCAACTTATAATAATTGGATATTGGTATATTGAAAAGAAGAATAAATATAAATGCTGTTTTGCTGGTTTGCTTGGTGGTTTATAAATGCTGGTGAAGAAAAATATATCTTAAATTGGTAGAAGTTGATAATTGGAAAAAGTAATTTCACAAAAACAAGGATAACCGAAGTACGAAGACATTCAGTGGTGATTAGAATCTATATAGTGGAAAACAGTTCATTTAGGCATTCAGTGAAAGAAAGGTACAAAATTTTGTTAATATAATTTAGTTAGTGTCATAACAATTTCAATTTTGAAGATAGTTTGTTTAAATTTTACATTGTCTATAGAATTTAATTAGTTTTATAAGAATATCAATTAAAAGATAGTGTATTTTAAATTTACATTGGCTAGGTTAGATATATATGTGTGTTTCATAATAGTTATAATAAAGATAATTTAAAAATGTACTTACAAACTAATTCTTTGAGAACCGCGATAAAAACCCTATATTATTAAAAATACTCATTGCTCATCATTCAAACAAACAACACATCATAACAATATATATATATATATATATATATATATATATATATATATATATATATATATATATATATATATATATATATATATATATATATAATACGACTACAGGGCATTAAGACAACGTACTGAGAAAAAATATTATATAGACTTATAATATGTCCAAGAGAATAACATACTACATGTCTGTGATAGACACGTAAGCACTATGGGCAGTCTTGTCTGTACATTGTTGCCGAAAGAAAGTTTACTTTTTAGATGGTCTGGGGAAGTATTTCAACGATGTGATTACAAGATTTAAATGCAGGGTCATATCTTAGATTAAATCAACAGTTTCTTTAATCTCAATTCATAAAAAATGGCATAAATTAAATCAATTTATTCTAAAAAATAACAATTTTATATTTTTAATTAAAACGATTTTAAATTAAATTTTCAAAAAGTCCACCACATTCAGCCCAATCTATTGTATAATTGCCTTTGGGTGTTCGACATTTCGGGTGTTATACTTTGAAAGACCTGAATGATTTTTTGCCGCAATTAGTCTAAATTCCCGGCACATTCATGCTAATGTCGATAAATTTGTTGCTTCACATAACCCCATACGAAAAAGTCCAAAGGTGCAAGATCAGGAGAGCAAGATGGCATTTTTATGGTACCTTTTGTACTAATAACTTGTCTGAAAATTAAAAAATCTGACACCTCCCGTGCATTGTGAGCTGGACAGCAGTCTCTTGCTGCAACCAAATGTCATACATATTAATCGGTAATGCTCCCACAGCTGGAATTTTGGGATTTCTAAGGAGATCTCTAGTTATTTACGAAGACGCAAAGTGCCCACAATAAAAAAAGGGCGTTACGTTGTCATCTACAATACCAGCCCAGATGTTGATTTTTTGACGGTATTGTGTTTTGTAAGGAACACTTATGTATCTATGTTATATGGAGTACCCTACGGTAACAAATGGATTGTGAGGGCCAGTTAAAGAAAAAGACTCATCTTTAAACAAGATTTTTTTCATGAAATCTTCGTCACGATTAGTGCATTCTATCATGTCCTCACAAAACACCATCACCATTTTCTATAATTCTTGACACAACCAACAAATTTAAAAATAATTTTGTGAATTTTAGATTTTGTTGGTAAAAGGCCTTCGAATGAAAACGAAAACCTACTAACTATATCGTCGGCACTACTTATACTACAATATTATTCTTTTCGCACTAGATTTTATTGTGCCATTGAAATCCGCGTTTCGGCAGGTAACCCATGTCTTTGCCAAGGTTCTAAAATTTACAAGATTAAGAACAAAAAGGTAGTGGTGAATGGTTGAATTTAGAATATTAGATAGTATTAGTTTTAAAATATATAAAATAAACAAATTTGTTTCGTTAGCAAAAGTCATGAGGAAAACCGCCTACCTGTTTCTCACCGATTTAAATGAACAAAAGCGATCAGTGGTTTGGTATCTCGTATTAAATTTAAAAACTCAATAAAATTTGTAAAAAGCTAATTATTGAGGTCGATTGTTATTTTGTTTATCGAACACAAAATAAAGTGTGAAGTTAAAAGCCAATTTTGAGAATTCGGGTATTTGGTTTGATTTTGAAGGACTGAAAGACCATTGGTTGAACAAATGAGGGTCGAAGGAGAAATTTGGATATTTGATTTGATTTTGATTTAGAAAGCCGAGAAGAATATTTATCTATTGCTGACCTTAGAAGGAAGAACATCGAATCCTGAGAAGTAATTTAGTGCCGGTAGTTGTGAACGGTGTAAAAGTAATTTTTTCTTTTGTAAGAGTTTAAAACAAGTGTTAGCAGTTCTGATCTATGAATGCTGATTGGGAGAAGTTACAGTTTAAGTTTTGCAGTGTTTGTTGTAAGTACAAACAAGTTATTATTCATATCGATAATCGTAGACAAGGATATTTCCAGCCAATATTTATATTTCTATAAGTGAATTGTTTATACGTGTAATAATTTTTCCGAGGGATTTTAACATTATATTTAATTGTATCGAACAAATCCGAATTTTCTTTATTTCCTTTTACTACTGCTTATTATTGAATACTATCTAAAAACAAAGGTACTTCTGAATTCAAATAAGAACCCGGAGGTACAATAAAAATCTAATTAATAATTTGATTAAAAATCTCAATAATTTTAATAATAATTTTTATTTATCATGAAATTCATTAAAATAGAAACAGTCCACCAACATTTTTTTTCATCTTGATTTTCAAAAATAAATTAGAAATTAGGAAACTGTGTACTAAATAATACGAAATAAAGGAAATATGTAACATTTTAAGTCACTATGCTTATGCAGGAAGGAAAGAACCTCCTAAAGATGCAAAGTAAATCAAGAACAAATGGTCCAATTCTTAATTGAGCCTTTTAGACAAAAGGATATAAGACAAAAACCTTAAATTTTCCAAAAGAAAAATACTAGAATACCGTTGAATATACCAGAAAAGATAGATTAGGTCGAAGAGGTATCATCCGTATTAATATCGTAATATACTAGTTTAAAAAAATTAACCACACTGAACTTTTGATCGAAGGACGGATCTGATGCTGGTTCCAATAGATATATGCTAATAATTATTATATTATTTATATATAGAGTTGGGTAAAAACGTATATGTGTTCAACAAATTGCTCTACAAATACAACAATCTATAAATACAACATACCTGACGACGGATCGCATCGTTTTTCTACCATCACCACCAACATGCAACTGCGATCCATGGACAGATCCACTAGGGTTGTCACATTGGCACCGACAGCAACACCCCTTCTGAGGGGGATCCCCTCGACCCCGAAACGTCTGTAACATCGCGCCTTTCCATAACTTCTCAAATATTGCCTTTTCCTCCACGGAAAACGGGCCGTTTCTCTGATTTTGAGGTTGAGGTTTCTTCCGCGTATACAGATCATAATAGGTGAAGAACTTGTTTTTGTTCTGAGTGGCGTTGTAGTTGCGGTTTTTTCTTTTGGCTTTCCACGCTTTCTTTTTGGCGTTTTTTTTACGTGACATTACATTCTGAGATGATTGAGCCTTGTGGACGACACTACCGTAGTATGTTAGTTCTTGTTGAGACATTGTTGCTGTATATCGTTACTTAATCGATTTTTTGCAAGTACTTGTTTATTAATTATTTTGTTAAACTAATGTCTTGTTTTTAATACTACAACTATATGGAAGACAAAGATCTAAAATATATCGATTTTTTATATGGAAGACAATTGATCTAAAAGCATGAAAATATTCTTATTTTTGATCCATTTATACTATCTATTGTCACTGAATATATAATTATCAACTGACAGTAAAATTTCAAAAAATTATCACTAAAAACGTAGGTCGTTCAGAACAAATTTAACTTCCTCTACTCTGTTTAGCCTTTTAAGAAGAATCTAAATTGTCTATTATTAACATTATGTTGTGCATCTTCTGGTTGAATGTTAAGCGATCCCCGTATGCGAAACTGTTGTTGATTTAATACGGAACGTTTAATTATGTCCTAAGTCCATATTCACTGTCCTTTATAATTCCAAATTTCAATATTCTCGTCAAAACACTTATTTTTGTGTAAAGCTAGTAAAAACTCTATTGCGTCTCACTAATATCACTATAATTTCGTAGCTTATTTATAAACACTTAAAACTATCACAATTTAAAAAAAGAACTCTTACAATGTAAAATACATTTCTTACTAAATATATGGAAGACTTGGTTTCTATTTGTTAACGTTAGGTTTTACATGGAAGACATTTGATTTGATATTTGCGCGAAAGATTATCTCTCACATATCGATGAGAGATTTTCTGGATTTTGTGATTTTCCAGATAATCTGTACGTCTGGATAGGTCCTTTGAGGACCCATTGCTGCGTGGAACTGAGTCGGAGAGAGAGAGATGAGACGAAAAATGATTGTGGCGCGATTCAAAATAGGACCGGCTTCAGTATAAAGCTGGTCTAAAAATATTACAAACAATTGGTAATTTAAACAAAATATAAACAAATTACTTTTAATTTTAATTTAGATAAACCATAGATTTACATTAAACATATTTAGTTGTACTTAAATCTGAATATTCAAGCTTAAATAACGGGAAAACAATGCATTTTATAAAATATATTTATTGAACAATTTTCAAAGTACTCAGAAATACCTACAAATTGAGCTCTAGAAGAAGTTGATAGCATCAAAATTACGCAAGTTATGATGAAAATAAGAGGACCCTTTCAAATTTTTTTGGCAAAAGTGAAAAATAAAACATACGCTATTTCCACAAAAATTAAAATTTATAGTAATCCCTATAAGACTTTCTTTATTTTATGATAATAATGACCTCAAACATTTTGACCATTTTAGAATGCATATTTTAAAAAAAAATCAGGATTTTTTAAATTTCCATAAATTAAATTTTTTTTTTGAGAATAACTCCATATATAGGTACTCAATATACTTAAAAAATGATACAGAACAAAATTTGAGTTTTTTTTTAACAAAGATTTTCCTTTTTTTATATATTTGTAGGATAAAAAATAACTGAGATAAAAACGTTTAAAAATTAAATTTTACTGCGAGAACCATGTAACCGGGGCCCTTTAACCTTTTATCTTTTAAAAAATAAGGGATTTAAAAGATTAAGTTTAATACGACTTTATAGCCTTTGAAATTACCTTTCAAATGGTTTTTGAATGAAACTGATATCATAAAAATTAACGGAGTTATTGTAAAAAAAAGTTTTTACATTTTATCTTTATTTCATTATCTTCCTGATCAATAATCAAAGTTATGCCTTTAAATCTCATTTTCATGGATATTTTCAAACAATATAATATTTTAAGAATCAAAAAGGTTCCTTAAAACGGACAAAAATGCCAAATGATGACGTAATCAGACATTAGATCAGACATTAACTTTCTTCTTGTATTTGTGCGACGGATTTAGTTGTTATATACTTCCTTGCTTGGTTGTTATACCGTGACATGTTCAATTTGGGAAAAAAAATCAAAAACTGCCGAAACATAGAGTGCTCCAGAAAAACGGGTCCATTGGCATCTGTTGTGGCAGTTCAGAACGCACACGTGATGCTTGCGGTATCTCAGAGAGGGCATTGCGGGAAAGTGGCAGCATGAGTGACGATGAAATAAATAAAGTAAGTCTCAGATAGGCCATTGCGGGGAAGTGACAGCATGAATGAGGCTGAAATAAATAAAGTAAGTAGGATAAATCGTCGAAATCTCAAACCTTTAGATTTGCCCCAGTCAATTAAAAATATATGATATGTATAAAGTATGTAAGTGAATGTATAAATTCCTATAAGTGTCCCCAACGTCTGGAGCTTATTGTAAATCGTTACAAATAACGATAGTAATAATTATTTAAATAGTTAGAACTAGTTGTAAAATTGTTACAACTGTCGCCCAACCTGTAAAATTTGATGATAAATTTTGTTAATATTATTTGTACTAACTCTTGATGTGAAGTAATAATAAATATATTATGTTTCTCTCTAAACCAGGAGTTGTAGAATTATTTCCTTTAAAAAGATTTTCACCCTTTAATATTTTTTAGGAAAGAAAAGCCTTTCTTTCTATCCAGCAAGAGGATTCTTTTAATCGGCGTCCAAATTCAAATAGTTTAGGAACCTTCTTGGGTTTTGTTGCCCAGGAAATATATGTAAGTATTTTCTTGATTTCTTTCTTTGTAGTTACCTCTCTCAATCCCTCTTTTATTCACTTACTTACTACCCAGCTCTCCAACCAAATCAAGAGTGGCCGTTCGCAAAGGTTTCGGTTTGTTTGCTTACCCTATCTCCAGCCCAGTAATTGCTGTCCCCACTTTCAACCTCCTATAAGTGATACCCAATAATTATAAGTGGTACCCAATTAAATCGTTACAAAAGTAATACAACGCCAGTATAGAAGCTTCGGTTCAAAAAAAAATTGTCATTAATCGTACAAAAAATGTCGTGTATTCTCAGAAAACCTACAAATGATTAACTAATAAAAGAGAGGTGGATTAACTAATAAAAAAAAGGGTAGTTTTTTCTATGGAAGTGATAGTTTGAGAAGCTACTATTTGACACATTCGACTGTTTGTTCAGCACTTGTGTTTTGGTCGGGAGTCTTCATCGTAAACCACTTGTGGTGTTAACTTCGCGATATGGTAACTTAATTTTCTGTGCCCAAATTTAAAAATATGAATGTGGTACTTGGACGTTTAATGTCCCTCTTTTAATTATCATAAAAATTATCTGAGTTGAGGAAGTGCATTTCTCTTCTGATTAAAATTAAAAACGGCAATGTTAGCGTCAATATTCTTCTAACACGAAGAACAAAATAATATCAAATTACCCGGAGTACCGGTAACTGACGAATACTAAAAGAATGTCGTTATGAGATATGAAAACTTAGCTAATACTGGTATACTATACTTTTAACAAAGTTTTTTAGTTTTAAAAATATAGGGTAACATAATTTGTGACTTATTCCAACCCTGGTTAGAGTAGGGATTGAGACAGGAGTAAAAGGAAGCCAAGAGAGGGGAATACAGCGCAGCTTCCGAGTTTCAGCGGACGTGAGGAAATCGATATTATTAAAAGCAATAACTTGTTATGGTTGCAACTCTCGAAAATTATTTTAGAGTGTTTCCTTTACGTATTTATTAAAAAAAAACAACGATAAATTTATAGTTAATTAAATTAAACGTATATTATTTTTAAAAATATTTATATGAAATGCATGTGTTCATTAAAAATAAAGTTAAACATAGAACCCTCGTTCTCGTTTCAGCTAAAAGTATGTGTCCAATCCCTTTTTTTGTATAAAATTTCTAAACGTAAAATAAGGTTTATATATAAAATAGTTACTAGGGACAAAACAAGATTAACTAGAAGCTAAACCGATGCTTCTAATTATTTTGTACTCGGTTTACATTACTACGGTCTAAGAACGTATAGAACTCTTCAAAGTAGAAAAATTATAAATATCGATATCTTCTTGTCTCAGTTTTATACAAGATTTTATAAAAATATTAAGAGCACCTCGACAAACTTTGAATACAATACAACATACAATGCAAATGAGCTGTGTCATAAAACAGTAAGTGTACAAATAAGGAAAACAAGAAATTGTTCAATAAACTAGAGAAAATTTATTAAATGTCTAGTATAATATATAGATGTAATTATTAATAAGAGATTGAAATTGTTCTGAAGCTATTTTCTTGTGGCATTTTAAATTAATTCCTATTTAAATGGGAATAAGCCACAATTAAAGGTTAAAATACGTTTATTGGCGTTTCAATTTCCACTTCGGAAATCGTTCTCAAAATACAAACATTAGTGAAATTACACTAATGTTTGTATTTACGTATATCTACATATGTTATAGCTTTGTTGGCAGTATAAAACACAAAATGAATTTGCCACTTGAAGTAAAATACGCGGTGAGTCGGATCAACCGATGGATGAGAAGTACGGTAAGAGATAGCAACGTAAAGGTCGGTGTTACCCGTTCCATCGATTCCGTTTGGGACGCTAGAAAAACTAGAATAAATACACATTCTGTAAATTTAAGTTTTACATTAAATATAGTTGAACTATAGTTAAAAATCGTGTTTTTAATTTTTTGTATAAAAATATATCTTTGAGAATTCAAAAAAAAACTACCATTTTCGTCATATATCGTAAGGTAGTGGAAGTAAAAATTATTTTGTTGCAAAAAATATTATAAAACTGAAATATTAAATCGACTTGGCTGAGTATTATCTCCAAGAATAATCAATTCGTAAAATAATGGAGCGTTTCCACACTTTATGAAAAGGCTAAGTTGTATATGTGGATGCTGATGATTTTTATTATCAAGTTTAATATCTATATTTATTGCAAAAAATTATTTCAAATCCTTTATAAACGGTATATAATTTAAAATCTCTTTCGGGCTACATCACAGAAGTTTTCGGGCTAAAATGCCCACCATCAGTGTTTGGTTACTAAGTGCAAATGAGTCAAGCCACTAAAAATCTGGATAAAATCCCTTTAGATGGTTCAAAATTTAATATGTCTTACATTTTCTTTAAAAATATGTTGTGATGTTTGGGTATTTATCAGATAAACTGCATGACAACCAAAGTGTTCCACTGGGGGTGCTGCTGACCCTCAGGCGATGTCTCAATGGGTTCTAGACGGCATTTCTATATTAGTAACTTTTTCAGTTACTAGTTTAAATTATAAAAGCACAATGTAATAAATACAGTATACTCCCTCTATAACGAACACGGTTATTACGCGGTTTCGCTTATAACGAGATACATTAGATGTCCCGTGAAATTTCTATTGAACCATAGCAATGGTTCCGTAACCGTCTATAGCGAGGCAAATTTGGTTATAACGAGAGAAAATAAGATCCAAAAACGTGTTTTTTACGTTTTTAGTCCGGTCGTGGCTATAAATAAATACCTTTTCAAACAGCCCCTCAATAAACTTAACTGCAGCCCGCAATAAACTTCTTTACAATGAATAAATACAACTGTTTCACATCTTTAGAAAATATATGATAGAATGATACTGGACCATTTAAAGCAGTTAAAAATGACAGAGTTCTTAAAATTGCAGAAGCAATAGTTTGTTATCCTTGAAAAGACGATTTATACATTATGTGGTTGGAAAAAAATATAAGTACAGCTTTTTTGTTTTAACGTATATCATTGATAATAAAAGTAAACAACTCTTTTATGTTTTAATATATTTCATTGACAATAAATGGCTCCGAATGGCTTCACTATAGGAAGTTAATGGTTTAGAAAACTACAGATTCATATGTATGCACAGTCACAGTATATTGCTTAAAAAGAATTTTTTAAGCAATATACTGTGGCACAGTATTATGATTGTCTGATATAACGAGATCGGCTTATAACGAGGTAATTAGTCTGTCATTTCAGTTCTCGTTATAGAGGGAGTCTACTGTATAATAATAAATATATATTTAATCACTAGTCTCATTAAAAATTTTAAAAAATATATTAGCAAGATAATTCGTATGTAGAATGTAAAATATAGTTACACTGATTATAGAACGAACAATAATTAAATATTAGTAAGTAGACGTCAATATATCGTTTCCTTGTGTTTTATCAGTTTAATAATTATAAATACCGATTACAGATAAATAAACCGCCAACCTTTTTTTCTTAAACGATTGATAAATTTTTACTTCAAGAAAATTTAATCAACATGATAGCAATCAGTAATAATGTCTTACGTCCTAAAAGGATATTGGTTCAAAAATAAATTCAATTTCAATATAGTAATCTTCTTCCTAAGGTACCTTCTCCATTCCTGAAGGTTGGCGATAATTAATACAAATTGCTTTTTTCCTTGAGCTGTTCTTAATAATGAGTGGAATATCTATGCAATTCCAGTCTCTAAAATTCTTCAATCACGATCATTTTCTTCTTTCTGGGCCTATTTTTCCTTCCTTCCTTCCACTTTCCCTTCCATTATGAGTCGTAGGAAGTTGTATTTTTCTCCTCTGTAAATGTTTTACATAATTAGTTGTTTTTCAGCATCCTCCCAAAAACCGACATCTCAAGGGCTACTATCTGTCTCATACTTGTAATTCCAAGATTCCATGCTTTCACTCCGTATAACAGTATGGAAAAAATGAATCTCTTTACAAATCGGTATCGGGTATCCAATGATAAAGATAAGAATTTCTTCATTCTTTGAAAAGCAGACTTAGCAGACTCTATACGAGCTCGTAATTCGACCTCGTGGTCAACGATTGTTTGTTATCCAGTAACCAAGATAATGGAATCTTTGTACGGGATATATCGCTTTGTTATAGATACGAATATTAATGTCGGCATTTGGTGTACGTGTAACAGTCATTACTTTTGGTTTATTTGTGTTTATTTTCAACCCTAAAGTATCTCCTTCCCTGGTTATGACATTCAGAAGTCGTTGCAAGCCCTCAGAACTGTCCGCAATAATGAAGGTGCCATCTGCATATCTTAAGTTGTTTACATATTCTCCGTTAATTTTTATTCCATCTTCAATATTTTCGAAGGCATTTTGAAAGATCTTTTCGAAATATATTATATTGAATAATAGTAGAGAAAATACGCAGCCTTAACGAACTCCTCTTTTTATTGATATTTCTGTTGTCAGGCAGTCGTGTATTGTGATTGACGTCATTTGATCCCAATACAGGTTTTTAATAAGAGCAATGTTATGATCTACACCATGTTGTGTTAGGGTTTCTATGGGTTTTGTATATTTTACCGACCAAACGCTTTTTCATAGTCAATAAAACAGAGTCTTTTCGGACCTACTGGTTGGATTTTGTAATGAGTAGTTGATCGAGGCTTGGCCGAAATGAGGATACCATGGCGGCCATGCCACCGAACTATATAGTTTGTGCAAAGAATATTAAGTTTATTTTAAGTTATCGAGAGCAGCTTTATAGAAAAGTATTTTTTAGTTAAAGTCTGTAAAAATAAAGCTCTTTACAGTGGTTGTTTGGTGGAATTGTTGAAGTTTAACATTATTTGTGAAAAAAAAATTTTTTAGTGGTGCAGAATTGCTTAGAGCAAGACGAGCTGCAATACTACCAAATGTGCTGGCGGATACACGAGTATGCAAGCTAATAGAAGAATAAGAAGAACCAGTCTTTTCGCTGATCTCGACATTTTTGTAGTAGTATCTGATGGCCATTATAATGCCAATGTGTTGAGAGGCGAAAGATATGAATTACTTCAAGTTATACTGGAAGGAAAAGTACAGGGCAAAAGATCAGTAGGAAGACGCCAGAACTCATGGCTGAAAGACCTGAGGAGATGGTTCGACCGCTCATCCGCAGAAATCTTTCGCGCAGCAGTTTCCAAAACTACAATTGCCATTTGGATCGCCAACTTTCGAAAGGAGACGGCAACATGAGAAGATATAATGCCTCACTTGTACCAAGCTCCGTACGAAAACCAAATTGATTGTGGCGGTTTATCTGGCATTCTCTGGTAGGCTTAGTCACTGACAATTTCAATAGTTCCTCAATTCCATGCCATATGAATAGTCTGATGCTACATGAAAGTCAAAAAACGAAATAAGGCCTTTTTCTATGAGGAAAATTTGGTTTTCGGAATGGTTTTCACAGATCTGTCATGAACAAATTAAATGTTAAGATTCAATGAAAAAACCAATTCATTGACCGAATACGGGATCGCCTTAAAGGTTTTAAACAAAAATTTGTTTTATTTGCCAATCAGCTAACTAAAAATGATTTCAAGAGGTTAAATTCACTGACTTCTGAAGAAATACAAGCTTAGGAAGTATGAAGATAATTTCAGAAAGTGAGACCACTAGCTGAATCGTGTGGAAGCTCTGGAAATATGTTGTCTTGGAAGGTGCTCAGAATTCCATGGATTAAGTTAAAAATGATGAGGTCTTAAGAAGAGCTAATATTTCAAAAGAAGTACTATGTCTCTTTACAGCGAAAGATTTTATCTTACTGGTCAAAACTGAAAGTTCTAGAGGACCTGGTCGCAATCAACATTCATGGTTAAGAGATACAAGAAACTGTTGCAGCTTACCCGAACATTAGCACAATAATGACAAGAGTGGAAGAAGGATCAGTGTGCATTCGACAACCAACAGAAAGGCTTACATGCTGCATAGCGTATAATAGCAACAAAAGAAGAATTTTAGGAAGCCTTATGGCGAATTTGAAACAAGAATTTTAATGAGAACTATGAAGAAAATAAACCAAATCTAAAGTAACACAATTATTTCTAAATGTTCCAAAATCTACAAGGTCTTCCCAAAATTCAGTTTTTCCAAATTTAATGTCGATTGCTTAGAGAATATGTACAATGTTCACACTTTCATATATTTGTGAGCAAATTTTTTCAATAATGAAAAGTCTTTACGAAAAGATATGACAAATAAATAATGACGAACTATTATCAAAACTCTCTCAGCTTCATACATCAAATTCTTCTTCTTCTTCATGTTACAATTCCTTTCAGAACGTTGGTTACCACCACAGCTATCTTAATTTTATTCACTGTTATCCTAAATAGCAGACTTGCATCAATACCATAAAAATCTCGCAAGTTCTTCAACCAAGAAGTCTTTCTTCATCCTGGACTGCGTTTGCCTGCCATTTTCCCTTGCTTAGTATTTTGTAGCAATCTATATTTGGTACCTCTCATAACATGTCCGAAGTACTCTCTCTTCTTGATGCGTTTTATAATCTCAGCAGTCTTGCTGAGACGTTGTAGTATTGTGGAGTTTCGAATCTTCTCCACGTCTCTGCCATCCAAGATAATGTCTCTTAGAACTTCGATAAATATAGAATCCTTAAGACGATTAAATGCCTTTTGGACGTCGATAAAACAACATTACATGTCTATAGATATATCACATCTTTGAGCAAGTACGTTCATCCCAAACAATGCTTCTCTCATTCCGAACCCGTTACGAAAACCAAACTGTCACTTAGGTTACATTAAAATTACATTAATGTAATTTTAATATTACAGAAATATCTTACTGTACGTTTTAAATAAAAAAATATGACCCGTAAACTTAATTTTTTCCTTTTAATTTTTGGCTAGTTTCAAACTTTGATCATCGCTACTGTATATCCTATAGTAATTATTCTTTGACGATCGATTATAGTCTAATATTATATTTAAAGGAAACTAGACATATCAACTACTTTATACAATTTATAAATTATTTGAAATGTGGAATTTGGAATTGTATACAGAACTTAAAAACTTACCTTGGTCTTCCCCATTCATCTACAGGTCTTTCTATTTTTTCGCCATGTCCCAACAGCATATTTCTGTAGTTGCTTACTTTAATATTCACCGTTTCTTCAGTAAAACTGAAATAAATTCAACATTATGTACTATTTGAAAGAAAAATTTCCTTTGAGAAAAGTTATACGTAAAAATCAAGTTACTGGGTGTCAATCCTCAATATGTTGAGTTGCGTTCCTGGGACGACTTTATTGGAAGATAGTTTTGAATATTTGATTACTTGAAATCAACTTAAACTTAAGAATACCAACTTAAACTTAAGAATACCGTATTAAGAAAAAAATAATAATAAGCTATTTAATTTTTTTTTAATAATATCACAATCAATATTGTTCGGATATCAGCCACAATGACCAAATAATTCAAGTAGTTCGTTACGTCAAGACAAATACATCGGAGGTAGAGGAAGTAGAGGTTCTTACTGTTTTGTTTTTTATTAGTTAGTGACAATACAGGTGAAGGTTATAGTCAAGAAATTCTAAAAAATTGGTAGAGGTCAATCCTACAACAATGGCGCAAATATGGCGGGGAAGTATAAAGGAGTTCGGTCCAGATTACTTCAGGACAAGGAGCTAGCATATTTGTGTCCCATATACTGCTCACTCCCTCAATTTAGTTGGTCGGCCAGTGCTACTATTGAGGTTCAGAATTTTTTCGGAACTTTGAACAGTATGTATCCTTTCTTTGAAAGAAGTTCTCCGAAAATATATCCCAATAACATTGAAACCTGAAAGCAAGACAAGAAAGATAGTCTGCAAGATTAGATGTTTTAGAAGCTTTAGACAAACATGGCGATAAAGTTGTGCAATTTTTAGAATATCTTAAAAACCATCATCTCTCAACACATCAAACTACCAGTTCCCTTTTGAAAAATATTGAGAAAGTATAATTCATCGTTTTGGCGTGATTTTGACATGCTTTATTTAAAAATATCAGTCGTGTCAATAAATTTTTGCAAAGAAAAGATCTGACGGTAGATTTGGCATCTGAGACCATTACTGAAGCCATTCATTACAAGCATGAGAAAAAAATGGCCGATGAGCTGAGTGGCGATGAAGCTCTGGCAAGTGCTGAGAATTTGTACCAAGTAGCCATGTTTGAGGTTATTAACCGGACAATTACGAAACTCAGTGACAGGTTTGAGGCTTTGAACAAGTAGTCATGTGTGGGTACAAAGTAGCCATTAAGGCTTTGGCCAAGTAGTCATGTGTGTGTATGTAATGTAAACATAGCAAGGAAATAAAGAAGGAAAAATTAAGGGATAATTAGCCTAGTAAAGAGTAATAATTAATTAAGTAATTATTATATATTCCAAATTAATAAAAAATAAATTCAACACAGTTTAACGTACACATTTCAAATTAAAAACAAAACAAATGACCCAGTTTAACACAAGCCTGAATGTTTAAAAAATTACGACACTTAGACCTTGTTGGAAATTAATACAAGGTACGAATTCACAAAAATACACTTAAACAAGTGATAAGAATTGAGCTGACTAAGAAGTTTTACATAGCGTGATCCAGTTTAACACATGGAATAGATGGCATAATCAGCGAAAACGTAGAAACAAATCTCCACTTCGGACGTGACAAAAGAATCTAAGGTACGAGTTGGCAATAGATAAAAACAAACAGAAGTTGGTCAAACATGCAGTAAGAGCTCGGTGCCTGAGAGTGCCCCACGCGAGAGGCGCGGCGATCGGGGCGCGCTGTTGTAACTCGACGGGACAGTATGTGACGCATGTGACGTAAAGGTGCCAGTATCTCGAGATTCGAAGGTTCGCGACAGCGCGCCGTTTTGACTTCCTAAAAACTGACGGATCTCGAATCCCTGTAGGACTGGAGGCGTATTCATTAGCTAGAGCCTAAATACGAGAAGATAACTAAGATCTATATACTAACCCAAGGTATATCTAATGATACGGAATTGTCCGCCCTTTAATTCCTTGCTTTGTCTCTTCTCGTCTCCCTTCGCGCCTGATCGAAACATTATTGGTCATAACTGATATTTTGTAGTGTACAGTCTATTTAATACATTGTAAACTCGAAATTTGTTTTTTGTTATTCCCGGCCGTTACAGGTAGAGACTAGAAGAGATACACATTTCCGCTTATGCAGTGCTCCCGCTTCTAACGTAAGCCCATAGCCTCTCACTCTTTGCAGGACCTGAGACCGAGAAGTCCTTAATCCTCTTCCTCCCAAAATCTCCCTACCCTCTTGTAAATCCGTGAGGGCGGAACCAGTCAGTCCAGACTAGTGGAACCAGTAAGCCTTGCCCCGCTCGCAGGGATAAGTATCCCCTAAGAATTGTAGATGCATCGATAAGGATATTGAGACAGACGTCTTCTACAATAGTGACAGCAATAATTATTATTAGAGTGGTGACAATTTATTAGAGGGGTTTATTAGATTTATATTTACAGCATCAATCCTAAATTATTACAGTAGCCACCCTAAATTATTACATGTACAAAGTAGCCATGTTAGGGGTTATTGTAGAAAAATAACCGAAGTACTATATGGCGTTACTAACCACTCTGCGAGAAAATTTTTTTAAGAGAGGACGCGGAAAGTTTCCAATGCTATTTTTGTTTTTTACAGGACAATGACCATGCACATATATCGCATGTTCACTATCATATCTCTCCTTAAATGAAGAATAGTCTAAAAGCTAGTAAATTTTCTTCCAAAGAAGAAACGATTATAAGCTGTGAAAGCTTGACTTTTTTCCTAGACTTTAAAAAAATTGAAAAGTATAGAGGTGTTGCAGATTCTCTGTAATAAGTGATTAAATTAAGAGGAGAATATGTTGAATCATAAATTACTTTGGTTTTCAAAGTAATCTAAAAAATGTTCAAATACATCATCGTAGTATGTATATAAATATATTTTAGTTTCATTGGGCAAAAAAGTCTCTCTCGTTAACTATGGTTAACTGAAGACCCCAAACGCTTTATAAATAGTAGCGGGTTTCAAATTCTGAACTTTTATAGCGTTAGATGTCTGTACAGTTTTTCTAAAATTACAACAATATGTTTCTTTATATATGCGTATCATATAAGGGAATAACACTAATCATATATTGATTAACATTAAGCAGTAGTAGGCCCAACCTTCTTCAAGTAATTTCAATTCTTGGGAACATTAATAAAAAATGTCACAGCTCTCACCAAACATTATTTATTATTACAAATATTAACATGATTCTAAAAGTAACCAAATGCTTTATCTGTTATTTCTTACTCATAATCATAACATTACAAATCAAATTTATGAAAAAAAATGCAGATAAGTATAATACCTGATAATATTACCACTTATTATCAGCACTTAGTACAAAAAAATTGAGTCATAATATAACAATTTCAGTATCAGATCATATTATACATTACGTATATTAATAACAAAATAATTATCATTACAGGCCACAAAGCAATAATATAATATCTATAATGATGCCAACATGATGCTAAAAATGTTTAATCTGAATTTAGTTATTACCAAAATTAAACAAAAATCACTTGCAAGTAAATGTTTTTAAACAAAAAATATCTGCATATTTTTCAAAACACGTACACTGCTTCTCTTTTTCTTTTACGAATATGGGTTGAAGCCACACTTGTAAAATTTCTTTGAATATTGTAGTTTTATTATATATTAGCTGACCCGACCCGACATAGTTCTGTATTATCTATGTATATATATATATATATATATATATATATATATATATATATATATATATATATATATATTGGTCAATGGTTTGACATGGCTAGTGTCAGTTGTTTGAGTTTTTAAAGCATGCGGCGACATATTCGCTCCGTGCGTGACTGACGCGACACCTACCGCCTTCATCTGACAGTTTTGGACCTACCAATTTTCAGGTTAAACATATGACATATGTTTGACATTGTTAAATACATGCGAAATTGACAATTATTAATAATTAACTTTTTAATTATATTTTTTTAGTTTATGTACAAAATAAATGTAGTATTAAAAACTGGGTTTCTCAAAATTCATCATAATATATCTTTTCAACCACAAACGGAAAAGAAAGGGAAAAATCTAGTACTGGCAAATCAAGTTTTTCACGTGAAAGAGCATATATTTAAAAATAGTAATAGTAAAAGTTATGATATAAAAACTAAAGTCATCAGGCACTCTGCAGTTAGCTTGAAGCCTTATAAAATATCATTTAAGGTAAATTATTTAAATTTTTCCTATTTCAATTGCATAAAAATGAAGTTATGTGATATTAACTTTTTCATATTAATAGCACGGATCCATCTTTTTCTTTTCTCTAATTTATATGTATCTAATCTTTGGGAACCTATAAAAACTACACTTACTATTTTTGCTAATATTAGCACAATTAAATACGCAATATGTATTTGCACACATTTTTGATAAAATTTATGCGTAAAAAGGTAGGGCCAATTTTGTCATATTTCGCCGCTACGCATGCTGGCATCGTTTCAAAGTACCCCTACCATGGTCACGCACGGAGCGAATAGTGTTAATTATATACATATTATCACTTGTCAAACCAGTGTCGTTGCGAGCTAACTGTATTTTACTTTATCTTTCATCCTCCCGATTTTAACAGCTGGCAACCCTAATTTGGGACCATTTTTTCTCGGGTCATCATATTAAAAAAAATTAGCTATAATTCGATATAAAAAAACATGCATTTACGTCATGAGAAGCGTATTTTATTTAAAAAATAAATAAACGAAATAAAATTTTTGTTCAAAAATTAATTACTATCAATTTAGTTAAAAATATTTGAGGCCAGTTTTTGACTGGCAACCTGTTATCAATGCATTCTTCTATTCTTAAATGTATGTAAAAACGTGAGTTTGATTAACTACGTTATTAATGTAGCTATTTTGCAGTGGGATCTTATACTAATAAGGTCTAGACATATGCATAATATCTAGAATGAGCGCTGTAGTAGAGACCCATTCCCCAAGTGCGACAGAGAAACATATATTACATTAAACATGTAAGTTATATTTAACATATAAGTTGCTACCTTACTTCACTCGTGTTTGGTAGTGGGAAGGTCACATAGTCAATAAACCCCGCCCATTAGAAGAGATGCAGACACTGCTTTGCTTTATTTTTGAGTTCAAATTTTCTACTGATTTTTCTTTTTTTATATATGAATTTATTAATACTTAATATTACGTTTATTTGATATTATTAAATCTGTAAGTAAATCTTGCAAATAATAAATGTGTGTATATATCTTTAAAAATGGTTTATTATAATTAGACATTATTAATTAAAAACTTTTCAGATGAGAACAAAAAATATGTTTACAGTAGAATTTTACTTCTATTTTTTTTTAAATACAAAATTAAAAAAAATACGATAATCAAAGCTATAAACAAAAAATATTTTAAGTATTGATTTTTAAATAATACTAATCTCATTCTTATTCTTTCTTCGTTTATTTGTTTAAATTTACAGCTGTTTAACGTAAATTTATTTATTTATCTAATAAAAGTAATATTCATTTTTATTTAATTTGTATAAAAAAAAATCAGTGGAAGATTCGTACCCTGATTATCCAGGTCCAAAAGCAGAAACAACACCGCGTAGCTACCACTTGACTTGTTACATCAAACATGTAAGTTACATTTATTTAAGTTGCTATCTCACTTGTTTTTGGTAGAGGGAAGGTCACGTGGTCAATAAACTCCGCCCATTAGAAAGATATGCAAGGACTGCTTTGCATCCTTTTTCTCCTTCGCACTGGGGGAACGGGTCTATATTACAGCGTTCAGTCTAGGTATTATTTATATGTCTATGGGTATAGTATAAATTAGTCATTAGGTTAGCTCTGTTGCCAGTTTGAAGTAAAGGAGTGATTTTTGGTGAATATTTGTTGAACAGGATAATTTGTGAATGATTTGTAATAGAAAGGAATTAGGTAAAGTTTAATTTATTGAAGAACGATTTATTTATCCATGTAAACGATTTTTATGAGAGCAAGTTCTAGAGAAACCATCACACCATTTCTATACTGTCAATGATAATGAAATACAAGATAATTATGGCAACAAAGGAACTATGACATGTTAGAACATTTGCCTTGTCTTTATGAAAATAGCTAGTTTATATAAATGCTTACCCTTGGTCTTCCAAAAGATCAGCAAACTCTGCACATTTCAGCTCAATTTTTCTCTTCCTCTCATGATCCAAGATATCTTTGTT
Organism: Diabrotica undecimpunctata; assembly: GCF_040954645.1. NCBI lineage: Eukaryota > Metazoa > Arthropoda > Insecta > Coleoptera > Chrysomelidae > Diabrotica > Diabrotica undecimpunctata. The sequence goes on along the minus strand of NC_092809.1, from coordinate 29,922,145 downwards.
GGGTTGTTTATTTGAAGCTGCATCAAAGGCTGCTAGTTCCTGTTCGGTTTTGTATGTCTTATCTTTAGCTTGGGACCTGACCAAGGCCCAATTGCGTTGCACATGACCATTTGTTCCAGAGCCTCTGGGAGTTGGTAAGCCAATCCCATTATACATTATTTATCTGAAGAAAAAATAGCGGTTCACTAATAAGCATATCACTTACCAAAAAAATAAAGAGACTTAGGGCTATCGCCCACAGCGCAACTGTTTTAATATGAAACCAATTGCGCTCTCAACTGTTTTCATTTTTCATGATTCCCATGGTTGGCAGCGCAAAAGCATGGGGATTCGCCAACGAGGCGATCCGGCTAAAACTGGTTTCCAGGCAGTTTAAAACCGATTTTGTTCGAACCTCCCCGTGGTCGCAGTTACGTTGCAACTTTTTCTAGCACTTTATTACCTGAATATTTATTTAGGATATCAAATTTTAAGATTAGCCAAATTATACGGAAATTAAAAACTGGTCAAAACATTTTGTTTTAGATTATTTTAATAGTTATAAAGCAATAAAGTAAAACATAATGACGGTATTAGATTTTTGTTTCGATACAGGGCAGCGGCAAGCCGCTTATACGTATTTCGACCTCTATAGGTCTTATCAGAGCGGTATATGCCACTGCTCTGAATCGAAACAAAATCTATCCCGTCGAAGACCAATAATTATCGAAATAACTATTTACAGACGTAATAACGCCATCTAATAACAACAAGAGAAATCATACGATTTCCTACCTGGCGAAACTGAATTCAAATTCAGTATCAATAAAGTAAAGTTTGTGTAACTTTCTGGCTAAGGTCTAGTGTTAGGGTTTTCAGGTCACGCAAGCGCCCCTAACATGACTAAACGACTACTTTCGTAGCCGGGACCGACGGCTTTACGTGTCATCCGAAGCACGGTGGCAGCTCAGTTAAATTAGCAATGGAAAATTTTGTCGGTGCCGGGATTCGAACCCGGACCCTCCAGCCACTCCAAGCCAGTAACATAGCCACTGAGAAGGCTTACCATAATTATGAAACTCGTGGTAACGGTAAACGGGACAGTAAATTGTGGATAGGGTAAAATACAAAAAAAAACGATTAAGCTGCTGCCAAAAATTTTTATTAATAAAATACCTATTTTTTATACCATTCATACTTCTCGCTTGTAGGTATGTACTTTTTTTAATAAGATGTTATTTTTTTTTATTTTTTCGTAAAAATCGTTACATGTCATATTAAAATTTAATTTACAGTATAGTAATGCTTGTACGGTAGACTCCAACATACGGCTTCTATCGTCCGCCCAAATATGTTTCATCATCGAGTAGACACGCTCTAAAGGAGCGGAGGTGCCTGGTAAGCACAAAATATATTGCACCATTTTTACCAGGTTGGGTGTATCGATGTGTTGTTCATGAAAATGTTTAAATAGTATTTAAATGTGTATTTTGTTTATAATTTCAGCAGATCCTTCGATTTCGTCCCATTTTAATACGTGATTCGGTCCAATCCATTCGAAAATGTCGGCTCCTCCGAAACTGTCCTTCCACAATTCAATGTATGAAATGCATCGTCGGTAAAAATCAGTTACTTCTGTTTGAAATTTATCAATATCGTGGCTACTACCAAGACTCTTTAATAATAATTGTTTCGCTCTTTGTGCTACAAAATTGCTGTCCATGCGTTCTTCAAGATTAGATTTCAATCTTCTTAATTCCAAAATAATGTCAGTCGCACTTGCTTCACTTTTTTCCATGAGTAGTAGTCTTGTTAAAATTGTTTAATTGTCCATTCACAAACCAAAAATATAACTCACCCGTTTCACTTTCAAAAAAATCTCGCATTGCACGTGAACAGTTATCTTGGGAAAGGAAATATGCTTTTAGTCCTTCGAATATATTTAGAATTTTCTCAATTGCCGGCAAAAGAGAAAGAAATCTAGTACTTCCATGTTGGATGAGGTTTTTATATTCCACATCTACACATTCACATAATTCCTTCAACTAAGTTACTCGAACTGTGTAGATATGAAAATGTTTATATATTTTGACAACTAGTGCTTCAATTTCGATTGGAAAACCATCCACAGCATTTTGAAGGGCATTGTGTACAATATGTGCGCCACATCCAATTCCTACTATATCTACACCGAGTTCTTGTTTAAGTAATTATTATTTATAACATTATTTTGTCCCCTTCTATGCATACCTCCAAAATTTGTATTACAATTGCCGCCACGAAATGCAGCTACTTTTTTTGTAATGTCATGACGACGTAATGTTGAAATTATATTTTGAGTCAATATTTCCGATGTCTCACCCTGAACGGACTTAGAATTCAATAGTTTCACATGTACACCTTCTAATGGTAAAAAGTATCTAACAATAATCGGTGCCAGTTTGATGTGCTTTTTATTTGAAGTGTCGTTAGTAACACTTACGAAAAAGGCCTTCTGTAAGTCGGTGTGTAACTCTGACAAAGACAGAGGTGCCAACACATTTAAAACGATCGCTTCACATTTGGTTCTCGCAACCCCAAATTTTGATTCAAAAATTTTGAAATCAATTTCGACGTACAATCAGATGTTTTGAAGCTTATATCATGAATTGCCGTGTGATAAGCGAATGTGGCCTCGTTAGCTGCAATAATTAAATCGTTTTGAATGGGATCATCATTTTTTTAAAAATTTTTGATAGAAGTACTTTCAATCGCCGTTACACCAGTCTTGTGTTTTGCACACTTTAAGTGATCTTTAATATCTGCTCGCCCACCGTGTGCAATTGAAAATTCTGAAAAACATTGCTGGCATTTCACCCTGCTATTGTCACTACAAAGCTTTTTCATAAAAGGATAATCTTTTTCAAGTTCGCTTGTGAATTTGTAATTTCTTTTCGGCATTTTAAATCAAACACAGCAATTAAATAAAACACAGTTTTCGTATTTTACCACCGTTCACAAAAAAAAAACGAAATGTAATCGCACTGCAAATGATTAGGGTAAACTGAGATGTTAATGTTTATATTCGTTAACGACTCACTGAAATAATGTGTTTAGAAATGTGATACGGTCAATTGCTGAATTGGTCATTTGATGATTTCGAGAATTAAGCACGTCTTCTGTGGGAACTCTATTAAAATATCTTATCAATCAGATGTGCAGTCATCATTATTAGAATTGTTTATATAATACGAACGTGAATAATCTTATTTATTATCAGTAAATATGAATCCAGGAGGAAAAAAATCATTTGTGTGAAATCACTTAACAAAAATTCAAAATTACGACAGTTTTGTCAAACCGGGACAAAATGACAAACCGGCCGGGACTCCGGGATCGATGTCTAAAACCGGGACGTATGGTAAGCCTACCACTGAGCTACGGCTGCCACAGCAATATAAAGCAATAATTATATTAACTAAACAGAAATATATTTGTGAACAGAAGCACAGTTTCTTTTTCTTTTTTCCCAAAAAACTTAACTATTTTAAAAAATAATTAAATTATTAATAATTTAATGATTAATTAAAAAATAATTAATTAAAAAAAAATAACTATTTTAAAAGCTAATTTTTGAACACCCACCATTTTACCACATTAACATTTTATTATAGCCCAACTGATGTATAACAGTCCCTTCGTGAGCGGAGACTGGTTTTATTTAGGTTCTAAACCGATTGCAGATAAAACTCGTTTTCAACAGTTGTTTTAAAACAGTGGCGCCGTGGGCGCTGGACCTAAAGGAAAATTTTATATCATACAATAACACAAACATAACTGTACAAAAAAAATATTTGTATATTTATTTGTATAAAAATATCCCTAACCTTAGGTATATTTCATAATTTTTCTTTCGTTGTGCATCTAAATTATTGAAAAATATTAATATATAATTATATAATAATATTAGCATTCAAGATCACAAAATATCCGATCATTTAATTAGTATTCACATTTTGAACCCATGTGAAGGGGCGAAAATCTTTATTGGTGCGAAAACTATTTTTCTGCGCGAATTTTTATTTTTCAGGCAAAGTTGTTGATCGAAATAATGAAAATTTCTAATTTTTAACAACTGTTGCATGTTCCACGACTAAATCTACATCTAAAAAGATCAAATATAAACCGAAAGTTAATAAAAATTTTCACCGGAAGTGAAAAATTTTTGCAACCGGAAGTTAAATGTGTGGCATTAAGTTAAATATTATGTTTATATTGGATTAAGCCACAACTGATTTTAATAAAAATTACATTTTATAATTGTTTTGACGTTTCAATTTCCATTCCGGGAGTCATTTTCAAGAAAGATTATTTTAAATTAGGGAGTTATTTTTTTTAACGCAATTTTTTGAAAACTATTTCCGGTATGGAATTGGATATGGAATATGGATTATAAACAATTATAAAATGTAATTTTCATTATAGACCAGTGCGGATTTGTGAAAAACTACTACATTTGGATATGAGAGGTGACATTCGGATTTTGCAGGAAAAGTTGTGTGATAACTTACGTAGTAATAATTGATTTATCTTCCCTCTCAAATAGGTCGGGAAAATGCTTATAAAATTAAAATATTTAAAAATTACTAAAAACATCGTTTTTTTCTACTTTCTTTGCTTATAACTTTAAAATGATTAGTTTTGGAGCAAAGTTGTAATAAAATATAATCTATAAGATACGACTGGTTAAAATTGTATTAATTTGTTACCCTTGCTGCAAGATAGCAATAAATACAAAAAAAAGAGGGGAAACAAGCTTTTTCTTATTTAATGTTTTTCAACAACTTAGATTGCACTTGGGACCTTCATAATTCGCCTAGAAAATCTTTATAATGCAATAAAACAGTCCACCAAATTTCATTAAAATGGATTTAAAAGATTTTGCATAATAATTTTGCAATCGAAATTTAAAAAAAATGAAATTCTTTAAAATCTTGCACAACAAAAACTAGACTGTATAGAAGTTTGCCAATTTTTTAACATATAAAAAAGCACTCTACGTATCTAACGTACTTTATATACAGGGTTACGCAATTGAGCTGTTACCAACTTCACGTCGATATATCTGGCAAATCGATAATGACAGCTACGTCAAAGTTGGCCTGATAACACTTCAGTATGTTTATAAGCCGTCAAAAGTATTTGCATTTAAGTTTTATACATACAACAAAAGTTATTCGCAATGGAATTTAAACGTAATAGTGTGATTGCGTAGTGCTTTAAAAAGATGGAAACAAAAATGCAGGAGAATGGGGATACCGCTCACCAACACTATGATATATACGCTCAACTTTGTGGAAGATCAAGTAATAATGGCTCAAGATTATGACGATTTAAACTATATGGCACAAAAATTAATTAAAGAGTATGATATATGGGGTCTATAAGTAAATGAAAAGAAAACCGAATACCTGTGCATTAGAGTAGAACAAAAAGATCGTTCCAACAAGACTCGGCACCGTCTCATAAAGCTAATGTGAACCAAGAATGGTTAAAAAACCATGTTTCACACTTCATTTCATCCACCCACACAATAGCTTTCGAATTCGCCAGACGCAAATCCGATGGACTATTCCATCTGGTCCATTTTGGAGAGCAAGGCGAGGACTAAAAAATATGCCAGTATGAATGCGCTGAAGAAAGCAGTTATACGTGAATGGGCCAAAATACCGGAAGATCACATTCGTGCAGCATGCAACTCGTTTTTTGATGGTTTGAATGCCACAGTCAAGGCAAAAGGTGGCCACATCGAGCTAAAGTGAGTGGATTCTGAAATTTTTATTATTTTCACACATTTTTGTCATTTGAATCAATAAAAAATAATTTCACACAAAAAAATTATGGTCGTTTGAATAGGTAACAGTTCAATTGCGTAACCCTGTAATTGAAATCAGATTATTTTGACAGCCTATCATAAAAAAAATCAATGTCACCTCTCACATCCACCTCAAAACAGATCCGCCCTGGTCTATTATAATTAATTGTGGCTTAATCCCATAAAAACATCAGATATAAGCCTATCGTTGTTTGTGAGTAACACAGTTTTTATTAATTTTCTCAAAACCGGAAGTATTTCCGTTTTGACATTTTTTGATATATTTTTAAGGGCGGAATCGGAATCCGATTTAATTTATTCACCTGATTGGCATCCAAATCTTGATGTTTCGTCTGGATTCATTATATCGGTCTATAATTGATTACGAATCAATGACGTTTGTCAAACTGATAACAATAGAATTACCAGACACCTTCGTGACGGATCTGTCATAAGAGAAATCACGGACAAGAAGGAGTTTTGTCAGTAGGAAACGTGGTGCTGCTATGACGTTTTATCGGTTAAAAATAGTATAGTGAAATAGTCAGTAGTAAATGTTAATTTTTTCACACTCGGTAATTATCTTTCATTTATTAATATAAAGCATTTGAATTTTAAATGAAACTTGATACTTTACGTATATCACTTGATTATACGCGATAAAAATAGATGATAGCTTTTCCTATTCAGCAATCATGATGTCTCTTCAGAAATAATAAACTGAAAAATATGCGCCACGTACATTCCGAAGGTTATTTCGATAAAATCTGATAAAATCGATAAAAATATTGAGAAAACGATCTTGTCAGAAATTTGAATGGTTCAGTATCTTAATATCGTTACAGTATAAAATATATACTTCACGGATCTATTTAGTTATCTCCTTTATTCGTGTATCTAAGTTAAATTTAAAATGATTTATAAATATTTTCTTGTTTTCTTTGCAGTTTACGTAATGGCGAATGCAATTGCTTTGAATGATCAAGAACAGTTTGCTGAATTTAAAGTAAGTAGTTTCTATTTCGTATTTTTTATCGATAATGATTTTTAAAAATGGATAAAACATTGTAAATTTTTCACTCTCAATTTTCAAACAAGCATAAAAATATATAGTATAAACATAGTATAAAAAAATCACAAATGTAGCGACAATATTATGATTTTATGATCCTTAGAAGTAAAAAACTGACTCATATAATAAATTCTTGAGTAGTGATTAAACTGATCTGCCCACTTAAACTGATTATCACACCCACTAATAGGCAGTCCTATCACTGAATATAATACCTATAACATTCATATAAAGTTGAGTCACATCTACAGAAAACTGCTTATATGTAGTGTAAATTTTGTGATTTCTGATTTCTCACATATTCATATTTTTCACGCTGTTTAAGTGTATACTTAAGTTTTGAGTTTAGTATTTTATAAAAATATTTATTGTTAGGATGTATTTACTTTGTGAATGACGGAAATTTTCAACGGGAAAGAATTCAAATATGCTTTGGAATGCATAAGCTGACTGATGACTAATGTGTCTGATATCTCACCTGGTCACGGCTGCATCGTAGTAGAAATAGTCTAGTAGTAGTAGTTATCAGTATTGGAACCACTTATACTATTGTAAGAAGAGACTTAAGACACTTAGGAACTTAAAACTGCCAATAGAAAGCATATTATCACTATACAAGTAGCAAAGATGTCTACGGAAAAATGTTACTCTGCCTAGAGATCAGTGGTAGGAGAATGTTCCATAAAATTTTTGTATCGAATAAGTTATCGCTCAGCTTGTTGATCATTGGAATGGTTCTGTGGTATGTAGTTAGACGATCGGTACCACAAATTGGTGATTGAATGGAAAGAAAACAAAAAATTTTAAATGTTTCTGTACTGTATACAATACAATATCATCACGATGAGAAAAGGAGTACTGAAACAGTTCTGGGAAAGTGCAGATGAGAAGGTTACAAAACACCAAATCGTTTTATCCCCATACAGACGAGAAGTATTGTCTACTATGTCATCATACTCATACCATTGTGCATTGCTAAACTATGTCTTACATTCTTCACTTTCTATCATTTTTTTTTTAATAATTCATATGTGTTTTTAGCAAAAGTTCCAGAAATCTTACGAATCTCCAGAAGAGGACAAAAATAGGTTTAAAATATTCCAAGACAATTTGCGAAAAATAGAAGAGCACAATAAAAAGTATGAAAAAGGTGAAACTACATATACTATGGGTATAAATCAATTTTCTGATATGTCTCCTGAAGAATGGGCTAATAAAAACCATGGATTTAGACCAAATCATCAATAATACAAAATATAATTACATTTTTTAATTGAAATTACCATAACTTACCAGTTGGACAAAATGAAAAAGGTATATTTCTTATTTTATTACCTTATTTTGAAATGAAATGTTCTGTGCCCACTTTAATTAACCAAAAACCAATTTTATTATTGATGTACTCCAAATATTTTTAATAAATATTAAATATGGTTATGTGTATTATTTTATAAACATCTTGGCTCACAAAATAAACAAAGAAACCACTTAAACACCTTCTCTGCGCCATCAACTAAAAAAGACTGGAAGTGGAAACTATGTTTGCCTAAAACACAGCTAATAATAAATACATGTATTTCCATCTTGTGATTAACATGCAAACTAAACAGTTAATATAAACTAACATTACAGGTACCTATTTTCTTGTCTCAAAGAAAACTGTGTAATAAAAGGATAATTTACTACCAGACATATTCCACCCCTAACACATACAAGTTATTTATTTTCTAATATGGGATTCCCAGACGAATTTATCTGTTATAGGAAAATGTAGTTTGTGAATTTGTGATTCCCAGTTGTCTCAGTAAAGCAATAGTGTTTGAAATATCATTAGAAAGAATTAGTAACAGAACTAGTAGAACAAACAAATTATTAAATTTAGCTTTGCAAATTGCCATTAGAAATGAACAAGTGGTTAAGGTATAGAATCTAACCAAAATTTAAATGTACATTAAGTATCGATTATAAATACTTTGAGCGATTCAGAGAGAAAACCTTTTAGCAAGAATTCGGACTGTGATCCTAATTATGATCCTTCTGAGTCCTCAACTAGTTCAGATCGAGACAGTGAATATGAAATCAGTTCTGAGAGTGACAGTGAGCGTCTTGAGAATGCAAGTAAGTGAGAAAAGTAATTTTTCTCTTATTTGCATTTTGGTGCCTAAACAGGAGACCAAAGTTCAACATCTTCAAGTGAAAATTTCGGTGACATAGCAGCTTTGGATGAATGGATATAATTAAATAAGGATAATCATATATTGTTGTAAATGAATATTCAGTGAATTCAGTGATTAACTTTCAGACTGACTCCATTAGTCCTATCGAAGCCTATTCGGAGGTACATTGTTAATGACGTAAGTTTGGTTTCTTGGAGAGAATGCTCGGGGATATGTCAATACATTAAAAATAAGTGTCACAAGTATAGTGTAAAGCTGTATAAACTTTGTTCAACAAATGGTTACACTTACAGAATTAAAGTATACTGTGGTAAAGAAGATCCCATTGCAAGTAAGGGGAATACAAATAATGTTATGACAATTATGGATACCCTACTAGACACAGGAAGAACACTGTATGCTGATAATTTTGACTCTAGCTTACCATTAGAAGATCATTAGAAATAAGAACTTTTACTGTGGAACTTTAAGAAGCAACTGTAAAGGCCTCCCTAAAACATTTATTACAAACAAAATTAGATCTAATGAAGTGATAGGTATGTGCAAGAAAAAGAAATAAAAATTATTAAGTAGCAAGATAAGTGGCCTGTTTTAATGATAACAAGTAAAGGAGAGCACAGCACTGCTCTTCATAAGACCAAAAAATAGAAAACAAGAAAGTATTTTAAAGTCTCTTTGTGTTATTGATTACAAGGCCAAAAAGGAGTTGATTCATATGATCAAATGTCAGCATATTGTACCCCTCTTAAAAGACAATGAAGTGGTACAAAAAGTTGCTTTTGAATTAATGTTTGGGGCAGCTTTAGTGAATGCCTGGATAATTTGCAATAAAATAAACTCAAATATTAAGTGGGCTTTAATAAAATTTTGATAAGAAGCCGCATTTCAACTTGCCAATAAATCAGAATCTGTAGAACAAACAACGGTTCAATCTTCTTTTAGGACAAAACATATACTGACCAAGCCCGAAGGAACAGGAACTAAAAAAAGGTGAAATTGTGCAGAATGCTATAAAAAGCTGACAGAAACAATGAAACGTAAAGACTCCGATAGAAAGGTAACTAAAGTCACTACATATTGTGATATCTGCAAGCGAAAACCTGCTTTATGTTTTTCATGTTTTAATCATCATCATCATTGGCTTTTACAACTCTTCGTGAGTTTTTGCCGCGTTTACTATTGCCTTCCATTGATTCCGATCCTGTGTATTATTTCCCATGGCCTTACTTCCATCTTCTCCAGGTCTTCCCTGACTGCGTCTTTCCACCTTTTTCTAGGCCTTCCTGTCGATCTTCTACCATCTGGTCTTTCCCAAAACACATTGCTAATCAGTCTGTCGTCATCACTCCGTACCACGTGGCCTGCCCATCTTAATCTATTGGCTTTTATGTATCTTACGATGTTTCCTTTCCCGAAGAGAGTCTCTATTTCATTGTTGTATCTGCTCCTCCATTCATTTGTCACGCTGTCCCTGCAAGGACCATATATAATTCGCAGGATTTTGCGTTCCCATACTAATAGCTTATTAATTTCTTTCTTTCTCAATGTCCATGTTTCACTTCCATATGTCACTGCTGGTCGTATTATGGATTTGTACATTTGGATTTTGGCACGCCTTGAGAGAAGCTTTGACCTCATTAGATGTTGAATGGCAAAGAATGATTTATTCCCCGCCAGTATTCGTATTTCAACCTCCCGTTCTCCTGTGTTTTCACTGGTAATTGTTGCTCCTAGGTATTTGAATTCTTTGACCACCTCAAAATTATGATCGTTTATGGTAATGTTTTGTCTTATTCGCTGTCGTTCCTTTTTTGATACGACCATGTATTTAGTTTTTTCTTCGTTTATTTTCAGGCCTACGCTTAGTGTTGCTTCTTCAAAGTTCGATACTATATCCTTAACTTCTAGTGTTGTCTGTGCTACTGCATCTACATCATCTGCAAATGCGAGAATAATCTTTGCTCCTCTGGCAGTTATGTCTGGTTTGACTCTGGTATAGATTTTTCGCATTGCATATTCCAATGCTAGGTTAAATAGTAATGGGGACAGCGGGTCTCCCTGTCTGAGTCCGGTGCTTATGCCGAAAGCCTTTGAAGTTTTGCCTCCTATTCTAATTTGTGCAAAGGAATTGTTGACACACATTCTCGCAATCATCGTCAGCTTCTTTGGTACGCCTAACTCCATCATTGCACTCCACAGTTTTAAGCGATCTATGGAATCATATGCTTGTTTGAAATCTTTGAAGATCTGGTGTACTTCTTTATTATATTCCCAATACTTTTCTAGCATTTGTCCGATAGTAAATATTTGTTCGATTGTTGATCTTCCAGGCCTAAAGCCACATTGGTAATCGCCAATAATTTCCTCTGTATATGGCAGTAACCATTTTAGTACAACTGAAGCTAATATCTTATATGTAGTACCGATTAGTGAGATTCCCCTGTAGTTGCCACATGTATCCTTTCTGCCTTTTTTATGTATTGGCACGATAATACAGCCACTCCATTCTTTTGGCATTATTTCTTGTTCATTATAATGTTAACACAATATATACATAGTAGATTTTAATATTTATATTAATAATATTTTCATAAATTTTTGTATAATCTTTTATATAAATATATATTTTACAATATTTTTCAGTTGTGTTTCATTTAAAAATATTATATGCAGTTCTTAAGAATTTCAGTTTTTGTTTTACCAGACAGAATAACCTGGTACTAATACAATTTTCCACAAGTTTTTGTGTTCGTTACATGTATACTGCTACCATTACACATATAAATCTTATAAAACATATACATAGAGGGCACTCACATTTCTTAAACACTACCAGTCTATTTCAACAGGTGTGTATAAAAATAAATTTGATGGTTTGGTGGTGCCCCCCAGCGCACTATTCCGCACACAATATCCACACAAATTTTAAGGACTCAAAATAATTGAGGTAGCATAAAAAAAATTTCGGTTCCCAACCAATCCCCCCCCCCCAGGAAAATTCTAGTTGCGTTACTTTTGGGAGGTGTGAATAAGCAAAACCTGCTGATCAACTGAGAACATGAAATATTGGCTATAGGTATGTCATTAACTGTACACTTATTGATTGAAAATGACACTCACTTACAAATAAACACACATGCGTATACACACCCAAACACAAAATACACATACACATATGCACATGGCCTAGAAGACTCAAAAATAAGCAACTCTTCTGATCCCACAAATAAAAATGTAGTGGGAACTAGTAGAGAGGTGACTCTGGTGGCGTTTTCTGTCCCAAATATGTAATTTCACTTGATCCATCCAACAGCAATAAATTACTATTAGATTGTACTGTTGCAATATTAAATATAGAAATCTTAAAAATACATTATAAAGAGTACACATTAAGGTGATCAGTTGGTATATATTTCATTAAGGGTCCTAACCAACTTAATTGGATTTACAAATAAGAAATTAATCACGCTAAGGTGCTTTTCGCACTTTACTAAAATATAAAAGGTAGGATGGTATCAATGGAATCATCCATTCCATATTACAATTTTCTCTTCATTATTTTTAACAATTTCCAAATGATTAGATTTATTTTACAATTTAACAATGAAGTTGAAACAGAACATGATCTTTAAAACAACTGTAGGGATCAGGTCTTTACTAACTAGATTCTATTAATAAACTAAGAATATATAATATGATCTTACTGTAAATGTTTTTAATTTAAGTCTGCCAGATCATAATGAGGGAATAGGAACTGATATATACAAAAGTAAATTTTTGAAAAATAAAACTAATCATTGCATTAATTCATACATTCAAAGACTTGCATAAAAAGGTACAAAAAATGTGACTTTTAGATAATGAAACTAGAGAAAGAAAATGTAACTAAAAACTGCTCTAAATTTCTGGGAAAGGTTCTAAAATATCTAGATGATAGAGAAGTGAAAGGGCTTGGGATAGATTTTCTGGTACTCTTCTGACCCAGGCTCTAACTGTATGTCTAAGACAGAGCAAAATGCACTCTGTAAGAGATTCCAACTAGAAATAAACTGAGCAAAAAACTAGTTGATTTCAACTAGGTATATTCTTAATACTGATAATATTTCTAAAGCTTCATGAAACCTTATTAAAAAGTATGACTTAAAAAAAAGACAAAGTTAACTGTTAATTTAGATGCCAATGGATGTAACAATTTTTTTGCAGAAATCAATGTTTTAGAGATAGTGCAAGCACTCCTGACCACTGCACAGTAGACGAAATTTGGTTTAGTCCCCATTTCCATGCGAAACGCATTGTACTATTCACTGTATAATTCCACTTACAATAGAACCTTTCTGCCTTTACGTGAATTTGACTCCCCCTTCACGCAGCTCCATGGTCAGGAGTGTTTGAACTATCTCTACCATTGGTAAATGTGTCACCTATGTTATTTGTAAAGAAGTAAAAATTATTAAAGTCCAACTTTTTGTAAAGTCAAAATTTCAGTAAAATATTAAGTACATGATCTAAAGAAAAAAGAGAGGGAACACTATTATGATTTAAGTGATGCACTACTCTCAGCGCTTGGTGACAGACTGTCCTATCCACTCTTGACAACCTTTAACAAGTGCATTAAGGCTGTTTTATCGGTGCATCAAAACCTAGGGACAGTGTTTTCTCTGTTATTTACTGACAAAATGTCTTGAAATTTGGACACGTTATTCTAAATTATGTTGCCTTTAAACTGATGGTTTTACTTTTTTTATTTTTTTGAAACTTCTGTTGAAAAATTGGAATATACTGTTTAACGTTCTATTATAACCAAACTTTTTACGCCCATCACGCGAAAGAGTTTTTTTTCTGTAATCGTTGATTTTTGTTTCACCTTTCTGTGTCCAGTAATAATCGAGAAAAGCGTGTTCCAACTTTAAAGAAAATTGCTAAAAAATACAGAAATCTAATAGTGAAACGTGTTACTCATCATTGGGCTTAGTTTCATCGTTATCGCCTTCGTGACGTCAAATCTCATGAACGTACGGACAGTTAGTTCGTGTTAAAACTAATTTGAATGGAGAATAATGTATTTGTTGTCATTAAACTACCCGTCGGCCGGCGGCACTGAGTAAAGATGGTCTCGCGTAAGCAGTGTAGAAAAGTAAGTGATACGCCCATTTCAAATCGCAGTTGGCTTGAACTGCTAAAACAGCCTTAAACATGGTATCTTGAAGTGTTCAAAATAAGTAAATTAGTCCCAATTTTTCAAAACAAAAATGATATAACTGATTTGTCCAACTATCACCCTGTTTCAATAATACCAACTTTCTTAAAAAATTTCCAAGTCATCCTAAAACAACAATTATATGAATAATTTGAAATAAACAACCTGTTACTCAAGGAAGTTTGTTTTTAGTAAAAACAGGACAACAACATGGGCTATATTAGCTGTATGTGACTTCATAACTGATGGCTTTAAGAGTGGGCAAATTGTTATCTTCATTTTATGTGACTTGTTTAGTGCCATTCACTGTGATTCACATGATATACTTTTTGAAACCTTGAACTATTATGGGTTGGATTATCCAGGTAAACATATGATTCAGTAGTATTTGAATGACCTAAAGCAGGTAAAGCATATAGAAAGCAAACTAGTTAATAAATCAAATAGACAAACAACATTTATTGATGATATCCATGACGATAAAGTACACAGACAATACTCATTAACCTTTCTACTAGAGGTATCATTCCAAAGAACCATCTAGAAAACATCACACAGCTGGGCCTTATTAAAAATTTCTAAAAAATAATCCAAAAATCAGTACTGCTCACAGAAATGACCTTCTATGGCTCAAGGCCTCCCAAGAAAGCTAGTCACCTTTATGTACCATCATATTATGCATTCTTTAAAAAAGCTGCCATAAAAAAAGACTATTACCTTTAAGACCTTTGGTAAAATTTTATATTAGCAAGGATCACTGAAAATGCATAATCTTTTAACACAAACTGTCAATATGTGTAATATAAAGTGCCAAATTTTATGCAAGATTTAGAAGTATTGGAGAATGTTGTGGAAGACTACAGAACTACAATATAGACTGTAATCATTATAGCATTTAGGCTTATGCTTAATACACTTAAAATGCATGTCTGCACATTACTCTCTACAAGAATTTGGTTTTTAAACTTTAAACTATTCCTCCAATTAACTACAGGGTTAGAAATAATTCAAGCTGAATTTAAAACAAAGTATAGGCTTTTGAATGTAAATTGTGCAATACTTTTTAAAAAATACCGAAAAAGAAGACCTGTGGCAAATTTTGTAGTATTTCCCTAATGAACCCAGTTAGGTAATTCTAAAATTAAGAGGCATGCTTTAAAAAGCAACTGCTGCTTAGACCGGGCTATCTCACATAATATGATTTAATTTATTTTAACAGACCTAAAAAGAGTATAGAATAATATACAAGTACTTGTTTTCCTCTCTAGTTAAAAATGTCATATTGGGTTATTGATTTTAAAGTGGGTGAATAATATTGAATGTAATACATACGTTTCTTTACTTGGTTTCGTAACGAAACTGCTTGATTTTATAAATACTTCATTTAATTCATTTAATATAAAACTAAAACTTATTACACTTTGGTTTTTGCAAAAAAGATCAACCCCTCTACTAACACAATTTTTAAGACGTACATAAAAAGTACGAATGCTAATGACATATGACATTTGACTTTGACTTTATTTTATGGATGTTGCTGAAATATTTTCAAATATCCCGCTACAGAATAACTACGTTCAAACTCACAAATCACCTATCAAACTCACATTTTTACATACAAATTAGGAGAACACATTGATAATAGGTTGCCAGTCAAAAAGTGGCCGCAAATATTTTCAATTCAATTAATAGTAATTCATTTTTATTTCCTTATTATTATTAAATTTTATTATTATTTCCTTATAATTATTTCCTTAATTTATTTGTTAACAGTTTGACTGCCGAACACACCTATAGGTGTATTTTGTATTTGCTCGATGATTATGTCACAAACCATACATGGAGTATGTATGGTCTGTGTAGGGGATATAAATTAAATTATCTAAACTATTTCACTTTATAAACACGTGACAATACAAACATAAACAAATAATTTAGTTTGATTTGTTTTGTACTTTTTCGGTATCGCTATTGGCTGCGATGACAAAGATACAGTTTTTTTATGTTCTGTGATCGTGACTACAACCACAGAAGGGTTGGTGTATTCTATGCTACAAGTTACAACGGTAAACGGCAAAAGATAAAGTTGGTTCATCTTGAACGGAACCGAACGCCAACGGCGAACGATGTTTATAAATAGACATACGAGTTTCCCATTTGACCAAGTTGTAACGAGAACGTCAGCGCCAAGGCAGCCTAAATCAGCCTTAAAGGCAGCTTTACATCTAGGCTATGCAAGTCTCATGCTATGCAAGTCCGTCTTGCATGGCACATCTCTTGCCTAGCTTGACCTTTTTACATCAGAGATTACAGAGATATTTCTGTGCAATTTTAGATCCCACTTTCATTGTTGCCAACAGAGAAAATATTTATCAATTTGAGGTTATTTTATTTTAAATAAATATAGTACTACAAAAAAATATATACTATTTATGGTTATTAAAAGGGTGAAGGATGTCAACCAAAGAAAAGAAAACATTGTTATTGTTGAATATTGCTGTTGTAGCAACAATCATGAAAAACAATAAAAAAAGAAAACCTAGAAAATGCTGGGTCAAACCTTGGTTGAATGCAGGACTGGGAAATTTGAAGTTACCCCAAGAGTTCTTGGATGCTAGAGACCTTCAAAGTTTTAAAAACTTTCTTCGAATGAACGAGTCCACTTTCCTTAAGCTCCTGGAAAAAATTAATCCCTTAATTCAGAAAAGAGATACCAATTTTCGCCAGTGCATTCCATCAAGGACAAAATAAATTATAACTTTAAGGTATCTGGCAACTGGTGAAACGTTTCAATCTCTAATGTACAATTTTAGAGTATCAGAATCAGCTATATCTCAATTTATTCCCATTGTGTGTAGGGCAATTTATGATATACCACAGTATAGATAACAACTATACTGTGGATATACGCTAAAGATAGAGATAAGGTTATGTTTTATTTTGTAATCTATTATAAAATGTTGGTAACATGAATTTTAACGATAAATTGCAAGAAAATAGCATGAAAAATAGAACATGTTCTAATTTTTCGTCTAGCACAGGAATTGCATGGAAATAGCCCGTGGGTATGCGCAGTTCCATGATCTGTCTTGCAAGGCTCTTGCCTAGCATGAACATAGCATAATGTAAAACTGTCTTTAAACATCGAGTTTAGATCCAGACTTCTGGCCATCAAAAAATTTAGCTGGCGTATCTCCACAGCGTGGTAGCCATAGAAACAAAAACGAAGAAGAAGATTTGGTTTGACATTAAAAAATGACAGTAGAGGTCTACAGGTTAGTTTAAAATTTTAGATTTTTAAAAATAGTGGAAATATAAAAGTATTCTATAAAAATGGCATCTAAGGATATGACTCAGGAAGAAATAGACAATTTTGATTGGATAGCATTAAAGAAGGACATGGATGCAGTGCTTCCTAATGAAACACAAGGACAAAAATTTATGAGAAAATTTAAGGAGAACCCTTTTGTGCCAATTGGTAACTTTATTTTACATAAAACGTAATAACTATATAATATTTTAATGCCAATATTTTAACAATATCCGCTATATATTCTGTTTCACCTTAGATAGCCTGTCATTTCTTTTCAAGTATTTTGTATGTAGCAGAGTGTTCCAAACTTTTCATTTAGAATTCTTTACTATCTTAAAATTACTTTTTACATTCAAAGTATGTCTAGTGTCTCAGTTGTCAAAGTTTCTTTAAGGTAGGTATGTTACCATATTATTATGAGTGTAAGATGTAAATGGCCTCACTGCACAATAAATTTATGTATTTATGTAGTCATGATAAAATATGGTAAATTATGAATTGATCCATTTTTGAACTAAATATTTTATATGAAAATAAACTAAAATTAATTATAAAGTTCATGCCATAAGAAATTAGTTACAGAACCATATTAATATTGTAGTTAAATAAAAAATCAAACAAAAAAGAAATCACACTTAGGCTATTTGTGTCGCATTCTTATAGTTTTGGATTTTGGTGTAAATTTCTGTTATCCAAAAATTGAAACTATTATTTGTTGGAAACAGAAAACAGATTTAGACAAAGCAGGCAAAAATCTCGAGACATGAATTGGAAGTCAGAAGAATTGGGAATTGAAACCTAATTTTGACATAGTGGATGAAAATTAGATATCGATTTGATATAGGATAGATGTCTGTCTAAATGCGAGAAGCAAAGAGTTAATATCTAGCCAAACAGTATCATGAAATTGAAGAACTCCAAAATAGATTTAGTACATTTAACATGTATAAAAAAGGGAAAGATGTGACTGGTATGTTCAATAAAGGACAAACTGCACTGCTACATGATGAACATGGTAAAGTAATAATTGAAGTAGAGGACAAACTTAAAAAATGGAAAAATTACATCACGAACCTATACAAAGACAATGGGATTAGTAGTTCACCTCTGCATATTACTAACTGCAACAGACCCCTAATAACATGCTTTGAGGTAATACCAGCCATACAATCATCAAAAAATGGCAAAGTGACAGGTCCTAATGAAATTCGAATTTTTTTTCTGAATTGCAATAATTTGATAGTAAATATTTTTAATTCTTGGGGAAGTTAGTCTTATGAAAATAAAGAACCTGACTAGTATACATAAGTCAGTAGCTATTAATTGTAATTCTTGAATATTGGTCCTTTTTCTATCAAGTTTCAGATGTATTGTTATATGTATGTAAATTTATATACATATTTCTTTGTTTTAGGATGTTTGGCTACAGCTGGTGCTTTGACATATGGTCTATGGTGCTTTAGGACTGGACAGAGAAAAATGTCACAGTATATGATGAGGACCAGAATTTTTGCCCAAGGATTCACAGTTATGGCTCTGATTGTGGGTATTGGCATGTCCGCTCAAAAAAATATTAAGAAAGATGGTTAATAATAAAAATATTTATCCTAGACCTATATAGAATTGTGTACATATTTTTGGTTAGATAATAGAAACCTATTGTTAACAGCATGTGATATTTTTGTTTCCTAGAGAGAAATTAATTTTTATATGCAAAAAAATAAAGGTTAGCCTCTACTGTTCATCTAATTGGTATTTTCTAAAATAAATTTTAGGAACTTCGTTTTTATTCTTCATTTTTTTAATAATGTGTAAATTGGACCTGGAAGGTCAGATAATAGAAAAGTAATGGGGTTTAAATATCTAGGCATCACATTATCTAGCTACGGAAAGCATGAAACTGAAGTGAAAGATCAAGTGAATAGAGCAAACAGAGACTCAGGTTGCCTGAAAGAAAAGAAATGAAAGGCAGAATTTACAAACAGTCATCAGACCAATAATGACATACGCGGCAGAAACACGACCTGACACAGAGAGGATAAAAAGCATGTTAGAAACAGCAGAGATGAAAACGCAGAAAAATTGATGGTGAGACACTATGGGACAGAGCTACAAATATATACATGCGACGTAGATGCAAGGTGGAGAACATCAAGAACTGGATAAGAAATAGAAGAGTAGAAGACGATCAGTAGGAAGGCCACGAAAACGATGGAACAACAACTTACTGGAGGCTCATTTAAAAACAGACAGAGTCATGTCTACATAGAAAGAAGAAGAAGATAAAGGAATTTACCTTAAAAAAATTATATTAAGCGATTACGTAAGTGAACAAGCAAAGGAAAATATAAAGCAGATGTAGATTGTAGATAAAGGATCATTTGGTTTTGTAGATCTTTCCACACTGTGACCTGAAAGAACTTCTTTATATACCCTACATATATGTCTGTTGCTTTCAGATAGTTTTTAAGGCCTATTGATTTTGGGTCCATACCTTGCTTCAATATGAACTTAAACCTCTCCTTGCTGCACCTCTCATTGTCCTCGCTGGACCTTGTTCAATGAAACCATTGGTGGGTTTCATTGCAGTTTTGCTAACTAATTTTCAGTGATTCCTCTTTGTCTTCTGATGTATGGCTTGTAACAGGATATATAGTTAGTTTCTGAATGACTGGTCCATTGCTTCACATCTCACTCTAGAATATAGAGAATATATTGTTACTCCCGACAGAGCACCTCATGCCGGGAGAATTCTCATGAAGTCAGGGTATCGCCTCATTCCTAGATTCGTGGAGTTAAGCTGTCCTTAGTCAATGGAATCCTGCAGTTAATCCTTCCATTTGCTTGTGTTCTCCTGCACCTCACAGAATTGTTTTATCATGACCAATAATGAAGAACCATGACATTTTTCAAAGTGAAAATATGAAGTACTTCCAGAAGTAATAAAATAAAATAAAAAAAAGATTCTGGCATATGGTAATATTTTAGATTTATTTGTTAAACGGGAGAACCTCTTTTTACAACTACAATAGGTGATTATAAAAATTATTAACCTATGTCATAAGTTAAAAAACTAAAATATATCAGAAACATTAAAAATATGAAAACTAATACTTATGGTGTTAAAATTAATTTAAAATATTTTAAATATAAAAAATTACTAAAAAATATGACATTAAAACATATATAATTAGAAAGAAAAAGACAGTTAAGAATTGATTTCACATACAGTGCGTCTGTGTATCAGCCTTATACGTATTTCGCCCTAATAGGGCTCTTCAGAGACGGATATTCACAGTCGCTCTAAATGTGAAAATAAATCTTTTATGTCTTAGGAAGCAACTCTAACATGGCTTCGTATAGACGCAAATAGCAACATCTGATATTAAAATCCGTAAACTAATTTTCGAAACCAAATTCAGATTTATGCTTTAATCTGTGCCTTCTAAAAATTGCAAGGCAAAACAGACGTTGATAAAGATGTTATTAGAGACATGGGGAATCTAAAAATTGCATTCCACAACATATCTCCTCAACTAAGCAAAAATCCTTAACGAATTGGTTTCTAGTACTCGTACAGAGTATATCGGAATAAAAAGAAAAAGACAGTTAAGATTTGATTTCACATACAGTGCGTCTGTGTATCCTCCTTATACGTATTTTGCCCTAATATGGCTCTTCAGAGACGGATACTCACAGTCGCTCTAAACGTGAAAATAAATTATAATATTTAAATTATATATATATATATATATATATATATATATATATATATATATATATATATATATATATATATATAAGAAATACAGGATATTAGTGACTCTCGATATAAACAAACAACACAGTTTATTAGGGTTGCAGTCAGAAAATTGGCCGGGATGTTAATGAAACACTCTTTTGACTTTTTGTCTAGCTTTCAGAATGGTTTGATTCCTTTTTCAAGACATAGTCGTTGAGATTATTTATAAAAGCATTGACACTCAACATTAATAACACACATATAAAATATAAAATAATGGACAAAATACATTCTAAAATTTTATTAAAGTGTCGATTAGAATAAATCTGTTAATCAAAAATACTCACCAAAGTCCCTTACAGCACTTAATCTGTTTAATGTGTGTCGTAAAGTTGGTAATCAAAAACTACTGGGACTCTAGATCTATAGTAAAATCACAATCAAAATGCACTAGAAATAAACAAACCAAGACAGGTTAAATGTTACAAGTAGCACTCTCAAATAATGATTTACAGTGTATATACATTGTATAAATCCCAAATCATAATTTACAAAGTTTATACATTGTAAATCATGATTCGGGAGTGTTTCTCGTAACATTCAAGTGTCTTGGTTTTTTTTATTTCTAGTGCATCTTGATTGTGATTTTAGTATAGTAAATGCAATAAAGTTGCACTTCTTGGTATTCATAGTCTTTCCATTCATTTCTGGCCAATTCTGCAAAGCGATAATCTTAATATTATGGTGATAATCTTATTTAAGATAATACAATCATCAACATTGTTTATTATTGCATATATATAACTTAAGGTCATCTGCGAAGAGTAGAAATTGACAATATTTAAAATGTAAACCAATCATTTATAAAGAGATTCAAAATCAAAAATCCAGATGAAGTCTGTCGAAAATTTAATTTCGCCAAAAGATCACGTGAGTGAGGGGAATATCAGAAAGCTCTGACGAATATAATAATGTAGCGTTTTTAAATAAAACAAGCGGTTTTATTTAAAAACGCTATTTTTAAATTTTCACTCGGTGGAATATAAATGTTGCATATTGAGATTTTTATATCACTATTAATTGTGATTGCAACAGCTTCTAAGGATGTATTTAAAGGTATTAGTTCTGCTTCGTACATTTGGTTGATATAAATTGCTACTCCACCACTTGCTTTATCTCTATTGGTCCTATTATTATAAAAGCACTTAAAACCCTTTAACCTTGCATGGTAAGAATCATTCTAAAGAAAGGAGTTTCTTGAAGGCAAATAACTGATGGCGTTTGTTGAGCAATTAGCTTTTGTAACATTTCGCAACGGGTGTGGTACCCGTTGAGGTTCCATTGAATTATAGATCTGAATGTTAAGTACTTAAGGTTTCTTGAGAGGATGAGAGTTCGCTGTCCATTGATACAGATGTTTTGAAGAGTTAATACTGTAGTTTCTTTTAATGTTTGTGATTTTTGTTTTCAACTTTTTTGAACTTTGAGAGTACATAGTGTCCAGATGCTTAAGGAGACCTGGTACATTCTCTGTATAAGTTTTAAGAAGATCCAATATGTCTGCATTATGTGGGGCCGATTCAAAGAAACTTAAAGTCTGGTTATAGTTCATTGTAAAATTGTTTTTATTGTCTTCAAACATTTGTTGTAACGGTTGCATTTCATCGTGAATGGATTTTTCCAGTTTTATTTTCTTAGATTTGGGTTTTTGAAATGTCGTTTGTTTTTGGAGGTCTTCATGAGGCGGGGTAGACTCTTGATATTTGTCGTTTAATGGAAACCGTTTGAGTTTCTTGGGCTACTGTTTCAGATGTTTTCATTATTTCCGTATCCTGTTTTGTTCTTTGAAATTTTCATTGACATTTTGTTTAACTGAAGATGTTTAACAAGATTCATCATTAGACGCTAGAGTGTTGGCGGCTTCTATGCATTGGGTGAAATTCTCTAATGATGTTGGCTCGTTATGTGGTAGAAGGGGGCATACTGCTAAGTGACCTGATTGTTTATAAGAAAAACATTCAATGTTGTCGGTTGCTAAGAAAATTCTGTATGATGTGAATATGAATGTAAGAACGATTTCCGAAGTGGAAATTGAAACGTCAATAAACGTATTTTAACCTTTAATTGTGGCTTATTCCCATTTAAATATAAATTAATCTGTATGATGTATTGTCGAAATTTATTATGAAAGAAGCTGGTAATGGTGCATTGTTTTCTAAATATACGTTTGTCGGCGAAAACTGAGAATATGACTAATTCTGGGCGAGATGCGTTTATTTTAAGAAAGTTGATAGGCGATAATATATTTAGACCTAGCTTTATTAGCTCTGCTTCTAAAATAGAGTGTGGTTGTGCTGGGGCATTCAATGGATAAAACAATTCTATGACTTGGAGTGATTTATTTGTGGGCAGTGAGGATTTGATTGTTGACTTTAATTGATCCATAATTTTTTAAAAAGTTATCTACTAGTTCTTTTGAGGATAAGTAAATGCATATTCTATTTTGCGAAATCCATGAGACGAAAATAATATCTTAACGATTAATAATCTAACGATTTCTGCTTAGCTGAGGAGACATGTCGTGGAATGCAAATTTTAGATTCCCCATGTCTCTATTAACATCTTTATCAGCGTCTGTTATACCTTGCATTTATAGAAGGTTCAGATTAAGGCAGTTATCTGAATTGTGTTTCGAAACTATTTTACGGATTTAATATCAGATGTCGCTATTGCGTCCGTTTCGAAGCCATTTTATCGTTGCTTCCCAAAGACAGAAATAGATTAATTTTCACGTTGAGAAAGCCTATGAATAACTGTTCTGATGAGCTTTATTAAAGCGAAATACGTATCAACAGATACATAGACTATTTTTGCGTGAAAGGAAATCTTGACTGTCTTTAATTTTATTTTTATTCGGATCTACTCTGTATGAGTACAAGAAACACAATTCGCTAACGATTTCTGCTTAGCTGAGGAGACATGTCGTGGAATGCAAATTTTAGATTCCCCATGTCTCTATTAACATCTTTATCAGCGTCTGTTATACCTTGCATTTATAGAAGGTTCAGATTAAGGCAGTTATCTGAATTGTGTTTCGAAACTATTTTACGGATTTAATATCTTTATGATTTACAATACTGCCCAAGGTTATTAGATGATCTTCAATTTTTACGTCGTCCATGGAAGTAAATAAGATGGCTTGCTGTTTATTAGAAAATTTGGATAATGTTTGATTTTTTGTTGTAATTGATGTGTATGATTGGGAATTGTATTGAGTCGAATTACTAGGTATGGGAAGGTTCAGAGGAGAATAAGGGACATGGTCTCCTAGATTTTTGTTATCCATTATTTGAAAGCCACATTAATAATTTAAATTGTGGATGAGTGCAGTCCTGTTCACCTGAAGAACTTGTTTTGATATTTAAACTTATTAAGGCTTCGAAAAATGATGGGCGTTTTTCGATTGACAATAAATGCTTAAATATATGTAAACAAACTTTGTTTACTTACTAATTTTTGCAGATTCAACTGTGTATCTTATTTGAACTTGATTATCACCCTGTTTTTATTTAATGAAAACTAATTAAATAAATACTTGATGTGTTTTACTTTTTTAAAATCGATAGCTTTGGAACTCGTATTAAATACGTCTTTTCACCTTACTGTCTCGATGCGACTTCATTTCTTTTTTTATTAAAACTATAAAATACATGATGTTTCATTTCAAATTATTGACTTACTATGATTTGAAATTTAAAGAAATTGCGTATAATCTGTGAACACCCCGTATTTAAAAAATCGATTTCAATGTAAGTTCCTGAAAGAACGTTACCTATTCTTTGGGTGCAAAAGTTTTCAAGATATTGTTTTTGTAAATGGAATTCAAGATATTGTTCACTTCCGGTATAACCGGAAGTGGCATTTTTGTGAAAATATTTTCTTTAAGTTCGTCCTAAATTGTAATCCCCATAAACCAATTTTCGTAAATATCGTTTAAGTAGTTTCCGATTTGTGTAAACTCGTCATGGCACACCCTGTATAATTAGTATAATGTATTACTTTACCATTTTTATTTTTGAAATTTTAAAAATTTAGATACTAATTAAAATGTCATACTAACGGGATACTAATGAAAAATTCAGATGAAAACAATACTCAAAAAAAAATAAAAAGATAATCTTATTTTCACTAACAAATAAAAACAATTATAAGTAAATATAGAAAACTGTTAAATAATAATAAAAATATTTGTCTCGTATAGATGGCGCTACTGTAATAAATGATTTTCGAATAGCCATTCCCTTGTGCTCGACTCGAGTAGGTAGAAATCGTTAAACTTTGTTCTTGTCAGTTGGTTGGGCCAATGTAATGTGACTTCAGTCTGTTGTTAGAGAGTGTGTAATGCAGGAGAAGCATAGCAAGCTGTGTTGTAGATAATATCGGCTTGATTGTGTTCTTTTTCATGTTTTCTTTCATAATTTTTCCGGCCAGTTTCTTTTGAAGATACGTACGTGTTAAGTTAATAAATATGTAAAACTGTGTGCTGTCTCGCCCCATTTATCGTTGAAATCTTTCAAAATTTTGAAAGTATTCGACCAAACAACATAACCTTAACAGCCAGCTGTTTAAAATCGTGGTTGTTCAGGTAGAAAGTTTGTTTAACGTTTTTCGGGACTTAATAATATTGACGTATTGTGACGTTGTTTAGTTTTGAAAAGTGAATTATTTTTACTGCAAAATGTTGGGATTTACTCCTTCTCGAGATGGACTGTTGCAGATCGAAGACGATCTTCTTTCGACCCTTGTCCTTAAGGAACCTATTACAGGAGTTTATGACTTGGACAAAACACCACTTGGCAGGTAGGATTTAATGTATTACTTTTTTTATCTCGTAACTATAATCTCTTTCTATGAAATTATTACCTTGATAAGATAATGTATCTTTACAAGTGGTACACAAAACAGAATTTGAGACAATGTTTTTGTGTTTTTTTAAGTACCAAAGTAAAATATTGACGTTATATATTGGCTTTTAAACTTAATAAAAATACCAAACTAAATATCACTTGAGGTGGAATTTCAGAACTACTTTTTATAGTATCTGAAAAATCATTTCTTTTTTCACTTTTTTGGCTAATTCCAAAAAAATTGCAAAAAATAGTCTTCCCCGGGTTGCTAGATTTGCTATTTGTATCATTCAACTGATTTTTTCTAATCTTTTATTGTTGTCAGAAAGTGATCCATTAAAGCAAGTATATTGAGATATCTACACAGCTTATACATTTTTACAAATATAGAAATTCAGTGATTCCTTTTTGTGATGGATGATTTTCCCCTTTTTAGTGTACTCACATTACTAAAAATAGAAATTAAATCATAATGACTAAGCATTATAATAGAAAGAAATGTTTAAAATAAAATTAAAATAATTGGAAACAATACTGCTGAACATATTTATCAACTAAGTTATGAATATTCTCATACCTGTTGAATTATGGAATGGCTAATCTTATGATTGAATGTTAATAAGCTCTAGATAGAACAAAGAAGTATGATTTCATCTTTCAGTTTTACAAATTTACAATTAAGTAAATGTCCTGAGAGACATTTAAAAAAATTGCTGAGAGGCCTGCTTTTTTTTACAATGATAGGTACTATTCATTTATTTATTTCTTTTAGAGGGAATATATTTTAAGTACTGGATATTTAATTTCTATTGTACTACAACTAAAACCTACAGGTGCTGACACAAAATATTAATGAGAAAATTATATATCTCTTCAGTTGTCTATTAATAAAAATGGAAGATTTATTCAGCATCATCATCAAGACATTTTCAAAGTATCCTAATACTATTAGATCAATTCACCTTGTGGAAAATTAGAATATTGATAAAACTAGGGGAAATAATAGAAAGTTGCAGGTTAGCTCTATGTTATTACCTTTATTGAATGTTGAAGATATATCAACAAACTGATAGAAAGGCTAACATCCCCTAAAATGTGTTTGCTTATGTTTGGTTTTAGTTTAACTTTCCTTATAATAAATTTCATAATCATGGAATTATAAGAACATTGTCAAAAAGAAATTCTTCGTTCAATAATAACAAAGCTTGTTCAAGCGCTTCAAGATTTACATAATTGTAACAAATGGGCAAGTGAACCATTTATTTTTTATATTGCAGTATTTTCTTAGAAGAAGGAAGTAGTTGAACATTATTGGTTGTTATACTTTTTTTTTCTACAATGTGTTCATATAAATAATAGTCCTTATAAGAGCTGAATAAGACTATAGTAGAATATCCTTAATTTTTAACTAAATAAGTAATTGATTATATGAAAATGTTGATAAATATTATAACTTTTGTAGAGATCTAGTCTGAGATGGTAAATACAAATCATTTTAAATAAAAACAGTATAACCTAAAGGATATAGTGTAAAAATAGTATGACAGAGTATATATTTAATCATTACTTTGGTTTTAATTGTAAAATATTTGGAATATTTACATTCTACGACATGTACATACCTCTCAACCTTTATCAAATATATGTACAAGAGCATATCCAAAGGAATAAACCATATAAATATTTTTCAATCTACTTACTTATCAACTTCCAGAATTTAAGTCTTATTTAAAACAGCTTAAGTTGTTACACTAGAAGCTTTAAATTACATCGAAACATGTATATAGAGATTTATGAAATATTTGATATGGTTTTTAAATTTTAAGTGTATTGTTCACTTGATTTTGTTTTAAATTCAGTCTAGTAATTTTGATCTTTTCTTTCAATATTTTATATTATAGAAATAAGGCTTTCTATATTATATAAATCTCAAGATTTCTGTTTTGTTGTGTTGAATAATATATTCTTTGTAATCTTGATAATCTTTGTTATCTTGAATGAAATCGTAGGCTTCCACGGCCAGAGTCAGAATTATAGTTTATTCGTCTTCCGGGTTTGGACCGTGTCATTTGTGAGTGACCCAAAAGTGGGTTCATCTCTATGGTGAACCCATAGAGATGAACCCACTTTTGGGTCACTCACAAATGACACGGTCCAAACCCGGAAGACGAATAAACTATAATTTTGTTATCTTGGTACTAACATAAACAGTCAATGGGACCAATCTACTGAAATAAAACTACATTTATATAGAGAAAGCAAGATCAGTGTTCGTAAAGCTGATAAGTTTTTAATATTTAAGTAACCATAGAAAGAAAACCTACATGTGTTCTGCAGGGAATACAGTGTCATTCTTAGTTATTACAAAACTACAAAATGTTGTTTAATAACATCAAAAAGTTTCAAAAAAGCTTATGCTAAAAGTTGTAGAGTTAATTTGTTTC
Source organism: Diabrotica undecimpunctata (assembly GCF_040954645.1). NCBI lineage: Eukaryota > Metazoa > Arthropoda > Insecta > Coleoptera > Chrysomelidae > Diabrotica > Diabrotica undecimpunctata. Next base: position 29,893,460 of record NC_092809.1, on the reverse strand, counting down.
TCGAAAACTGCAAAATAAGCCAAAATTTTTAATTATTTGAAGTCTTGTAAAAATTAACTTCTACCTTTGATATTGTTGTCCAAAGTTAGGTCATGTGGTGCTTAACAAACCCTCAAAATTTCAGATTCAATTAGTTTAAATGTTATTCAATTTGTTTATCCCAGACAACATGTTTGTCCCAAATACAATAACATTAAAATAATGAAGATAAGTCTACAGGTACCATATGAAGGAGGAAGAGTTGTACTATCAATATATACTGCAAAAATTGTCATTTTTAACTTAAAAACATCTAGAATAACTTTTATAATAACTTTTTTCATATTCCAAAAGTTGACATTTTTACATAAATTTTCAAAAAAAGTTGTTCTATGATAATTTTAGCAGGTTATTTTTTTTTAACCCACAGCTAATTTGTTTTTAAAAGTATATAATATATGGATTTAAAGTTTTCATACACAAATGATGCTCATAAATGAAGACTAGTAGGAGTAAGTAGAGGTGAAATTCACCTCAAACTACTACAAACTTCTATTTCTTAGGATCTTGTTGACAGTTTTTTAAAAATTGGTATTACTTTTTATGTAATAACTAAAAACAACACTGAAAATTCTCTGTGGGAAACATGTTTTCTTACTCTAGATATAAGTAGACATAGATACCTGGATTATTCAATATCCCGAGCAAACAATTGTTTTCATAGAGCATGCAGCAACAGCATACATTATATTGAAAAGCAGTAACTAATGTACACTGCATTTTGTAGATTCTAGATTGTAGAAACAATTGTAGTTTGACCCTTTAAACCTTTTCACACTGCGACCTGAAAGATCTTGGGCTAAGGGCTTGGTGGAACTGGTACTTACGTAAATCTTTCCTTGTGCTCACTCACTGGACCTCATTTGGTCTTTGCTAAGCTTCATAATAGTTTTTATGACTATGTTATAATAGTAAAGTCCTTAATAAACTTTTATCTATATCCAATTATTGATCCTTACTATTTGGATCACTATGTATTTCCTATCAAGGTTCTAAAACTACTTTCTTGTGGCATGTCTAAGTTAATAATCATATTTTTATGGGATTAAGCCACAATTATTGGTTGTGATTGTGATGATAATCACATTTTTACGTAATTACTTAATGTTTGAAGTTTCGATTTCCACTTCCGAAATCATTCTCAAAGAAGGTTTTTATACAAATTCTGAAAAATGTATAACCAAAGTTTTTATTACTGGCTATTTAATTTCAAAATTGAGTGATTGGTCTTCAAAATTGATCATAGGAGCGGAAATCGAAACATCAAACATTAGTTATTTAAAAATGTGATTTTCATTACAATCACAACCAATCATTGTGGCTTAATCCCATAAAAACATAATATTTAATGTGTTTCCTACTTTACACTAGAAACAGTACTTAATCACCTTTCGTTTCAGAAAAACTAATTACTATTTTATTGTAAAAATTTAGTTTAGGTTAAAGTAAGTTTATTGATGTTTCAATTTCCACTTCGGAAATCATTTTCAAAATACAAACATTAATAAATTAAACAAATATTGTTTTTTGTTACTTTGGTGAAAAATTCCTCTAATAATTTAATTTTACTGACTCATTTATATTAATTAAGTATGTATTATAGGATAGGAAATAAATTCAACATTTCAACACCATTCAAAACAGCAAACACATTGACATCTATTTTGTCTAAAACTAAACCGAACAATGAACAAGAAAGGACAAAGAATTGTATTTATAAAATACCTTGTGGATGCGATCAGTTTTATTTAGGTGAAAGATAAAGGCCATTAAATGTTAGAATAAGTGAACATCAATCTTATATTAAAAATAGAGAATTTGATAGATCTCAAATATGTAAACATACATGGGATAATGAACCTAGGGTTCAATGGAATTATTTAAGTAAGTGTAGTCCTAAAAGAAACAGATGGTAAAAAGAGAGAAATCAAAGAAGCAGCTCTAATTATGCTAAATGAGACCATGTGTAGCAAATTCCTTGGCAGAATGTAGTAGGATCTGGTTACCTATATTAAAAGAGGAAATTAATAAAAGGAAAATACCAGTATTAGTAAGTCAGTAACATATCGAGGATACATCATTTATGTTTTTTAAATAACAAACATATAAAACCAGAATTTGGTGTTTATTGAGAGTAAACTAAATGTAAGACCAAATACTTACCATGTCGGGATAGTATTATGAGGTTTTTTTCCTTGTTTTTTCCTCATGATTTACTATGGAATCACTAACAGGAGAATTTTACTGTCATCATGACATGTGGTTGTCTTTTTAAAGACGAATTACATGTTATGATTTTTTCTGACGGATATTCTTAAGTTGATTTCATGTTAATGGAATGAACTATTTTACAATAAAGTCGTCCCAGGGACGCAACTCAGCAATATTGGCAATATCCTTTTAAAGTCGTCTACTTTAAAATGTATAATGTATGTCTAAATTGTCGATATAAATGAGTCAGATAAAATTAAATTATTAGAAGAATTTTTAACCAAGTAACAAAAAGCAAAATTTGTTTAATTTATTAATGTTTGTATTTTGAGAACGATTTCCGAATTGGAAATTGAAACGTCAATAAACTGTGGCTTATTCCCAATAAAATAGTAATTATTTTAAAATGTCACAAGAAAATAGCTTTAGAACAATATTCAGAAAAATTAAGCTAGATTTATTATTATAGACCTATAGCAGGGTAATGGATGTACAGATTGAATTAGATCATTTTGAAGACAAATTGAATAAGATTTATTTTTTGTAATGTGACATTGATATTCAATTTTCGACATATACGTATGTATTTTTTATTGATTATATACTACTAAATATAACTATAATAAATAATTTATATAAAAATGAGAATAACTCTATAAACTGGAGAAAATAAATTTTTTAACCACTCCAATGGACAAATCTGTAATTTCACGGCCGTTTTCGTATCATCAATCTCTTATAAAATCAAGCAGAAAAATCAATTATTTTGTTTGTTATTATTGTGGCTGCATAACCCGAGAAACGAATGCGCTTAGCCTACTTTCTCTCGCCTGACCAAGTAAAAGATATCAATAAAAGTGTGTGGATCTTTTCCATGTGTATTATAGTATCTGTAGATTGAGAATATTTTAAGATAATTTATTTTTCGAATATCTTCTAAGCTGCTCGTTTTCTTTGTTGATCACGTCTGTGATATTTCGACAAAGCATGCCGATATTACGGTACATTATGTGTTTATAAGTTGATTGATGATGACCTAAAGAAATCGTTGATTCGGGGAGAAATTGGTGTAAAGTTGAAAAAGTTGGTTCTTTTAATTGGTAAATTAGTGTGGTACAAAATTAATTATTTATGTGATAGGTATCTGTTATATTTACTGTTCAAAGAGGCACCGATCTCAGAATTCGTTAAACTTCGAGCATTCGATGCATTGTAATGCATTGATTAGTGATCAGTGATCAATGCATGCAGTCAAAAGATCCACTTTTTAACATGTATCTTTGAATTTGTTTATGATACGGTTGAGTCTCCCCAATTAGGCAACTATTACAATGATCGTGCAAAAAACTGATAATAGTAGCATTCTTGAATTTCGAGATCTTATATTTCGTTTTCATATTTATAATTTATTTATTCTCTCGTTGTCGATGTAGACAATTTTTCTACTAAACTGTTTATAACAATAAACTGTTGTTGACGGTCGTACACTGTTTACTACTTATATACCACCTTCCCGCTATATAAAATCTGGTTGATCTTTATTCCTTTTCTCTTTTATTTCTTCCACTAACATCATTTTAAACCCCAAATCTCTGTCACAATGCCTCATTTATCGATATGTAAACAATTATGTTCTTTGAGAGTACTTTTTAGTATATATATATATATATATATATATATATATATATATATATATATATATATATATATATATATATATATATATTAAAATATCTTGTTTTTTTGTTCATAGGTAAATACATATAATATTAGCACCTTCACTGTCTATCCTATTTTTATACATATAATAGTTATGTTTCTTTTTATTCAGTTTTAACCCAGTTTTCCTGTTTAGTTTGATACCTTTTGATAACGGCATTGTTTCAAATATATAAAAAGTATAATCATAATAAAAATTATACCAAAAGAATTCCTTATTAAGTCGCGTCTTGTTCTTTGATTTTTAAAGGCCCTGTACATAATAGCGAACAGGTGGTATTTGAGGCCATATGGTCCGTTGTGAAAACTGTCATGACATGGTCTTTACAGAATTAAATTTCGTCTGACAATCTAGTCGTTCGGGGATTCTCCGTTTTAGGTTTCACCGTTTTGCTCGCTTCGCTGCAGGGTTTCACGTAATATTTTATCAATATTATGACTGAAGAAAAAATGACAAAAGACTTGCAAAGTTAATAACGAACTCATACAGGTGAGATCGCAATAGTTTATCAGAGGAAGGACATTTTACAATGATTTATATACTGTGTGTAGTAATATAAAGTGAAATTAATACAAACTACGTTTTTCTTATAGTAGCCGTTCGTATTATAACTAATTATTATTGCCTCTGTGATGAATATATCGATTTTAACTTAGGTTTTCTCATTTTGGTACCAATAGATCTGATGCGTTCATGTAATTTTTTTATCTTACTTTCTCTTTAACTGTCCAACATTAAGTACTCTACGTAATGGCTAGCTAATCTCATAACCTCATTTAGTGTTAGCCTTCTAAGTTTTATTCTTATTTCTAAGCATTTTTGGCCACATTCTAGTTTGTACTTCTACTTCTTCTTCTTCAAGTGCCCTGTCCGTTACGAACGTTGGCTATCAACATGGCAATTCTGATCTTGTTTGCGACGCTTCTGAATAGTTCGACCGATGCGAGCCCGAACCACTTCCGCAGATTTTGGAGCCACGAGTGTCTTCTCCTGCCTGGCCCTTGCTTACTGTCTACTTTCCCCTGGACAATCAATTGCAGTAGACGGTACTTATCGTGTCTCAATATGTGGCCTAGATATTCAAGCTTTCTTTGTTTGATTGTGCTCACGATTTATTTCTTCTTCCCGATTCTTTGGAGTACCTCTATGTTGATGACATGTTCGGTCCAGGATATACGAAGAATGCGTCGGTACACCCACATTTCGAATGCTTCTAGTTTTCTCGTGATCGTCTCTGTCAGCCTCCTTACCATATAGTAAGATCGGAAAAATGTAGCATTTAACTAGACGTAGTTTTAGGGGAAGATACAAATCCTTGCTTATGAGGAGCTTTTTCATATTGTTAAATGCTGCTTTAGCTCGTTCTATTCTCGCCTTAATTTCTGTGGCCTGTTCCCATTTTGCATTTACGTTGGTGCCAAGGTACACATAAGATTCTACATGGTCCATTAGTATGTTACTTATCCGTAATTGTCGAGCAGGTTGTTGCTTTTTGCTTATCAGCATCCACTTTGTCTTCTTAAAGTTGAGGCTCAGGCCGTATTCCTCACTAACTGAATAAACTCTTTCCATTACCTGTTGTAATTCGTCTATGGTACTGGCAAGGATCACCGTATCGTCGGCATCTCTTATATTGTTCGTTTACTCGCCGTTTATTTTTAATTATCCATACATTTGTTAAATATTTCCTCGGAATAAATATTGAATAGGAGTGAGGATAAGATACACCCCTGACGGGCACCTCTTTTGATATGCACCCTTCCAGTGAATTCGTTGCCAATTTTTGCTCTTGCTATTTGACCCCAGTATAGGTTTGCCACAATTCGAATGTCCTTGTCGTCAATACCTTTATTTCGCAGAATATCCATCAATTGTTCATGACTGACATTGTCAAATGCTTTTCCAAAATCCACAAAGCACAAATACACGTCCTTATCAACGTCTCTACACCGCTGTATAAGCACCTGGAGAGCAAAAACTGCTTCTCTAGTTCAAAGTGCTTTCCGAAAACCAAACTGCGATCTATCGATATTTGACTCACATTTATCATATATTCTTCTATGAATGATTTTAGTGAACGCTTTAGTGACATGATTGATCAAGCTTATAAGCCGGTAGTCATCACAGATCTGGGCATTTGGTTTCTTCGGGATTGTAATAAATGTTGACTGTAGCCAGTTCTCCGGGATTTTACCGCTATTATATATGTTGTTAAAAAGTACAACTAGATTATCAAGGAACTGTTTGTCTGATTTACATAGGATCTTTAATATTTCGCAGGGTAGATTGTCCGGACCTGTTGACTTATTGTTTTTTAGTGCTGCAATGGCATCTTCTATCTCCGATTTAAGGATTGAAGGACCTGTTTCTCCTTCTCCATATAGGTGATCATCAGTCCTATCAGATGCAAATAATTTTTCTATGTATGATTTCCATGTTTCTAAGATCGTTGATGGTTCCGAGATAAGATTTCCATCGCTATCTATCTATCTATCTATTATGCTGTTGGGTGACTTATTGAATTTCCTCTTGTTTGTCATTGATTTTATTTTTTTGTGCATATTGTAACTGTCGTATTTCCGTTCGTATTGTTCTATTTCCCTGCATTCGTTGGAAAACCATTTTTCTTTGGCTTCTCGAATTTTCATTCTTATGATTTTGTGGATCTGCTGGTATTTTTCTGCATTTTTATCCTTGAATTTACGTCTTTCATCAATCATATCCATGTTGTTTGGATTGCTTCCCTCGATTTATCCCATCTCTCTATTATGTCCGACGTGTTCTCGTTAATGTTGTTTATTTTCTTACCTAATTGTTTGTACACTCTTTATAAACAAAGGAGAGGTTTACAGAAAGAATGGTACTAAGGTCCGGGCTTCAGTCTGGTAGAGATATTTTTGTCGGGGTACGGGGTACAGAAGATAAACGAGTGATATGGAGAGTGAAACACGAAAGGGGAAAAGAATTTTGTGCACCACTCTATTTTTGAAAGGATTAAGGAAACCTAATAAATACGAGAGCGGAAAGGTAAGAAAACGAGAAAGATGAGGTATGAGTACTACACCGTAACAAAATAAATTTAGAGAGAGGAGTGATGGTGTCCCGCGGTAAACACATATACACTGTACACATAAAAATAAACTCATAAGGTGACTCTAATAATTTGATCACCCACTATATACAATATGAGCATCGAACTGCTTTTAAATAGAACAAAGGTACAACCAGAAGACTAATCTAAGTGAGGCATAAACAATAAACATTTAAGTATTGGGTTTATTAGTAAGTCTACGTATATACACGGAATTTAACTTTATAGATAAAAAATAAACATACGGGACGTAACATTGTTACTGATACCGGAAATTTATTTTTAAAGTTCTAATTTACATTACGTTTTTATCTTTGTTTTTCATTAAAACGAATAATTATGTTAATTAGAGGTTTGAAAACGGGTAATTAGGAAAATTGTTTACGGTATCGTTGTCCAATTGTTGATACATTTTCAATTGCGGCTAGATGTTATCGTATACTTTGAATACATTTGGAACAGTTTAGAACATAGGTTACCTACGTACTCGTTTGTGAGCTTTGTTAGAAGTTTTAAATTAGTTAATTTTTAACACTTGGACAAATTGTAACGCAATAAAAATAAAATAGGAATATTAAAATTGATAGCAATAAACAATATTTTATATATTGATCTTAAAAACGTAAACGCAAAGAGAAATATTTAAATAAACAGAGCCAATAGGTATGAGACACATAGTCGTCTCAGGATAAGGTAAATTAAAGAAAAACTGAATTTAAAATACAGTCGATACTCTATCATCTATATAAGGCTATTGATTATGTACTTTAGAAAGGAACTGCAACGTTAAAGGTCTTTTATTATTTCATATGGTCATGGACCTCCAAATATGAAAAAACTGCGGAGTGCTACCATTTAAACGGGTGAATTTGTCCCTATGCACTAGGGTGCCTTTGGGTGAATTCTATGCACTTTTCTGCATGTATATCTACAGAAAAGTTGTTCAAAATTAAATTTCCTATCGAAATAATTTTGTTTGACAAAAATATATTCAAAAAACTAAGCAAAAAACAGGAACAAACGCAATTTTTCTTTTATGTCCCATAACTTTTTCCCACGAGTTTATAGGTATAGGTATAGTACATAAAATAACTTTTATCCTCCCTCTTCAAAATGGCATTCGGTAGAATTCTGTACGATTCACAGCATCCGAGATACGATATTTCAAAGTTTGCCACTCACCATTTTTGGGCTGTTGTCCTATTTTTTTTTTCGCAAAAATTGTTCTATAACTCTCTTCTAAGCAGTTTTAGGTATAACTAATGGTACATAGAATAGAAAAAAAAAATAATTACCTTTAAAATGGTCTTATGCAAAAGGTTCTAGGACTAATTTTAAGCAAAATACGGTTCTTCAAAGTTTTCTACTTTTAACGATTTTTGCTATTTACGGCAAACTGCAAAAATTGCATATGAATGTGCTCTTCATCTTTAAAAGCCATTTTAATTTTTATCGATAGGACACTCTTATCAAAAGCTATCGAATTTTTACCTTCGAGCTAATACAAATTTTTGATTTCGCACGCGCAACACATTTAAAATCGCCGGTCGCTTCAAGCGTTGTTTCTGAGAGAACGGTTCATTCTACAGAAAAAGTGCTAATAAACATTTTTGTTCAACAATATCTAAGCTACAATCTAGCAACAAGTGCTAATAAACCAGAGGATAAGTTTAGCAGATGAACAACAGGGTTTTCGTAGTGGAACATTCTGTACAATGCAATATTTGTTGCAATAAAGCAAATTACTAAGATATCACTGGAGTATAATAGACCAGCATTTCTGTGTCTGATTGACCTAAAGAAAACGTTTGACAGAGTAAGACTCAAATATGTAATCCATCTTCTGAATAATAGAGAAGTTCCCCTAAATATTATAAAAACTATCGATAACACCTACCAAAACAACAAAATGGAAGTCAGAATAGATGGACAACTTATAGAACCTATAGAAATAGGCAGCGGAATAAGACAAGGCGATTCATTGAGCCCCATGCTCTTTAATTTGATCATGGATGAAATCATCAAAATCGTTAACAAAGGAAGAGGATACAGAATGGGCAACAAAGAAATCAAAATACTCTGTTACGCAGACGACGCAATATTGATAGCCCAAGATGAAGATAGTCTGCAAAGACTGGTCATTTAACATAAGAGTAAAAGAATTTAATATGACTATCTCATCTCAGAAAACTAAAACAATAGTAGTCAGCAAAGAACCAACCAGATGTAAAATAGAAATTTATGGCATCAGTATTGAACAAGTAATGGAAATAAAATACCTTTTTTTTGATGAGGGTAGAAATGTTCTAAACACCATACCATTGCTCGGCGTGTGTTGGATTCAGGGCAGAGGAAAACATCTGAGCCCATTTCCCCCTATGTAGAGGAGGTCCTGCAAACGGATGCGTTTCTGTTGCCCTGCCTACCAACTAAAACCACCCATTCTTCGTCAAGACACCCCCGTACGTGTTCAGTTAGCGAACGAAACTTAGAGATGCCTTGCGCTGCCTGAATTAGTAATAAAGTTTTGTTGCTGGTTCTTAGCTAGAAGCGGTAAGGAACCAGAAGAAAAATGTATGTAAGAAATAAAATACCTGGGAATTACACTGTCTAGCTATGTAGACCTGGACAAAGAAGTGAGAGATCAAGTACAAAAAGCAAATAGACTGACAGGATGCCTTAATAGCACTATATGGCGAGACGCCTTAATGCCTTAATAACAGACACATTGACACTGAGATGAAGTCAAGAATTTATAAAGCCAGTGTAGACCAATAATGACATACGCCTTAGAAACAAGACGCGACACAGCAAAGAGAAGTGAAGACATTAGAAGAAAATGTAACGTACAGTGTACATTTTTTGTTTGAAACATTTTTTTCTACGGTGTACACATTCATGGTAAATCGATGTTTTCCGTTTCCCCACCACCTAAGAGGGGCGGATTTAGGGGAAAGCCCGGAGGTAGGAGTGGCAAACTTTTTGCATCTTTTTTGAGGTCTCAAAATTGGCATTCTCAGAAAAACGGTTCAGAACATTTTCGTCTCTGACGGCTGCGACTGGAGTATTCTTTCCTTTACGTACATTTAGATATATACAAATCGTTGGAAACATCACAATTTGACGTTGACATCTTGGTTACCGTTAGTCCTAGAATATTTTACAATAGACTATTTTAAAGCACATAAAATAAGTCTTTTTTATTTGGAAATGCATGTACCTAAATATACAACAAAAAAAGTTTTAATGAGAAATTTAAAAAATAGCCGTAAAACTTAGCAAAAATCGTTTGAAGAACCGTACCTTGCTTAAATATAGACCATTTCAAGGCAATTGATTTTTCTTTCAATTAAATGAAACTGCATATACTTAAACTTGGGTAGAAAAAAGGAGCAGAACAATGTTTGAGAAAAAATAGGGGAAATGGTCAAAAAATGGTGTTAGTGACGAACTTTGAAAAATCGTATCTGGAATACTGTAAATTCTATTACGTACTTTCACCAAACGTCATTTTAAAGAGGAAGTAAAATTTTTTTTTTTTCTGTAAAGCAATGTCTATATTTATAATTACGAAATTACCTAAAATTACGAAAATAATAATGATACAACTGTAGCCTAGTGAATGTTTTTAAGTGCTCCTTGTATATGACACAGAATCTTGAACAGAAATCAGTTTGATTAGAGCCTGGGGCTTTTGACGCAGACAGAAAGGTTAAAACGCGAGTCAGTCTGGTGCAGTTTAGATTCATCGATGTTGTTAGCGTCGTATGTACATACATTGCCCCAAGGAACTAACGCACTAATCGATGAATTTAAAAATTTTCCGTTAATTTGTCTCTATCACTAGATTAAATTATTTACTATCTTTAACGGGATTTAACCACAATTTCAGTTGAAAATATTTTTTATTTTGACGTTTCTATTTCCGAAGTGAAAATTGGAACGTCAAAATAAACGTGTTTTCAGCTGAAATCGTGAATATTAAAATGCCACAAGAAAATGGCTTCAGAACGATGCTAGATTAAATATTATTAGGAAGTTGTAATTGCATCTTTAACCCTATTTTAAGTAGCTAGTGTCCACGCACACTAGTCTAGAGGGACTGACAGCTTTACGTGCCCTCCGAAGCATTGTGAAAGGCTCATATTATTTTTAGAAATGAAAATGTGGTTGTTGGTGCCGAGATTTGAACTTCATATTGTTAACAAAAACATATCCTCATCATCATTAGTGTTGCTACAGTATTAGTTGAGCTTCTACATTCCCTAGTCTATTTCGCCAGTCGTTTCTGTTCATCGCCAACCGTTGCCAGTTTGCTGCTCCGATCTTCCTCGCATCTTCGTCCACACCATCTCTCTATTCCTAAAACCATAGACACAATCTTAATTGGAGAAAATGTAAAATAAAATTCTCACACACACACCTCTTACACTCCGAAAAAGATTTTAGTCAGATCCGAGAGTATATTATTTCGATCAACCTTTAACTTAAGCCCATACCAATATAAGCTCATAAGATTAACTTAAGCCCATACCAAGTATATCGGATTAATCTCACAATGGTGGGGTGGTAAGCGAAGTTTTTCAATACCTCGTTTACAACTATCACAAAAATCACACTATAATAGTATCAAATCTCTATTCGCTTACCATTGACTGGACAAAACTGTTCTAATTATAACAAACGAATCCCAACAAATTAATGTAATTCCTTGATATACATCTATGACCTGTTTACTTTACTCATCGTCCATTATTCTAACCATAGTAAGTAGAAGACTTTTGGGATATGCGGGTGATTTGTACAATTGTTTATCTAAATCGACTACAAAATAGGATCTAAACCTGAAATATTGCCATTATAGGGCAAGCACAGGTACCTTCTAAAATATGCATACCAAATTAGTTTATTTTCTGAGAAGTTACTCTATTATGTTACTTTTGAAATATAGTAAACATTTATTCCTTATTTAATTTAGTAGTTTTCGCTCGGTGAGTGATTTATAAATATATTTTGGATATTAATGCAGCATACTGTAGGTACATACAAACGTTCAAAACATACAAAACGACTTCGCGTTGCTCAGAATCGGTAGAGATGTGGGCGTGGTTCTTTGGATAATTCTTATTTGCTCGGAAAAGAAGAAAAATTAGGGAGATGATATTATAGAGCTAAACTAGACATTTGTCATAAAGAACAGAAAGCAAGTTATAAAAGAATTGCCAAAAGGAGGGCGCCACTTTGTTTTTTTTTGTGAGGAACAAAGAAGCCTCAAAACCGAAATACCTATATAAACAAATAACAATAACCAAAATATACAAATGTTATTTATCACACTTACCTCGTATGTTAGTTTAGTTATGTTATCAAATATTTATTCGTGGTCCAAGAAAAAAGAAGATTGTTATAGAAATGAAAAACAATACAAAATTATAACGAAGAAGCCATATTTATTATTAACCAAAAACATACAAAAATTTTGCATATTTATTTAGGTCTTACAAGCAGCAATGCCATCACAAATTAATACCTTTGTACATTGTTATATAAAGTTTAATAAAAGTTTCTCTCAATGACCTGGTGAACATATGATTTCAAAACTGAATGTTATTTTAAAAAAATTAAAATTCAAAATTTACCAGTGCCATTATTATATTATAATATATGTAGTTTTTAGTTCTTAATCCATATAGAAAAATGTAGTGTTGTATAAAAAAAAACAAATAAAACAATGACCAAAAAAAATTATATATAAAAAGATTTCGGAAGGTACCCCTTTCAAAAAGAAAAAAACAATATAATAATGCACGACACTGGGTACATACAATGTTGAAGAAAAATATAGAAGGTAACAGGCGTTTTTCTCCTGTACAGATCACCATCTTTTGAAATATTCAGCAGTTATTTCACCTGATTCTTTATGTAGAATAATGGCTTTCCCAATATTAACTCAACCATGTTTCTCAGCAATCACAAATAAAAAAACCCGTTTCACTTGCCATACTTCGGCAAACAAACGAAGCAGAAATATTTACTCAACTGCTAATGCACTAAACTGGAAATTTTTAGGCTCTTAGAAGTTTAAGCCCTTAGAAGCTAAAAGAATACCAGTACTACTATCCCATTCGGAAGCTTGTTCGGTACTGAATCCCAATTCCCATACATCCTCGCAATTTTAGTCGCAAAAGTTCCCCCACGGGCTAAAAGTGTTCCACTTAAATTCCGATCTTTGATCGAGCGTTAATTACTTAGTTTCTTACATTGGACTTATGGAAAACTAGTAGCAAAACGCAAAAACTGATAGGAAGAAATATTCATGGTTCTGAAACCGTCGTCAATGGACTAGTTTTCCAGCAGATGAATTGTTACATGCCGCGCAAGATCGAGAACCGGAAGCTACCCACGCCTAATTTGGGCACGGTACTCAAAGAAGAAGAATGACCTATATAGACAGTTATACTAATTACCAAAATGGAAAACTCCCTTATAAAAGAAGATGTCAACAAGTCTCGTAAACCAAACATGTCATAGTCCTTCAATAAGTTTAGTAACCTTGCAATGTACTTTTTTAGGAAGATCGTAAAGCCACACCTCAAATCCGCAGTGTTTACGTATATTTTTCTCTTTTCTAAGTGTCTGTCGTGAAGATAAGAAATTATGTCTATTAAGAATCTGGGTACTAATTTGATGATTCCACTTTCTAATCTTCAGAGACGATCATTTATGTTTTTTTACGTTAAAGCTAATGTATTTATCTTGAGTTTATAATTATTTGCAAGTTTTTTAAATAAATATAGAAATTATAAAAATATATTTTTATATAATAAATACGACATGTTCGAGACAATAACATCGAAAGATGAATGCGAATGAAAGTGGGTTATAAATAAGTCTTAAATCTTCTAAGACTATGTGAATGTGCGTTGCGTGCCTCGAATATTATGGTTGTTTAACAAGAGTAGATACTGAGTTGGAGAGTATTACAGGAATATCAAATATTACTTTACAAAATAATATGAACTGGGGCTGGGCAGTATCTCTGTACTCTAAAAATTTTAGATGTGTATATAAAGCAAGAAGAAATAAAAAGGAAAACAATCTGGTTTTAAACGTTTCTCAAGGTTTTTTGAGGTTTTATAGTGGAGCTTTCAGGTGTTGGGTAGCGTTCAGTTGTAAATTGCATCTGTTTTTTACGGTGTCTGACAATTTTACTACAATAATTTAAAAAATAAATCATGGTAAACAATGTGGTGACTATAGCCCAGTGGATAAAAGAGCTTCCTGACAAATTCTTTTACTACAATGAATATAATACAATGAATACTGCAAATTAAAAGTAGAGGAGGAATTTGTGTTAGGGTATAAATGGAATTATCAATATACTAGGAACAAATTATTTAAATTATTACCAAAGTATCGTTTCTGCTCAAGCTCCTGGTGCAAGCGAACGCCTGCCGCAAACAACACTCTGCACACTTCTCCTCGCTTCATTCAAGCCTCCACTTCACCACGCCAAAAATCGCGCAAAAATTGCATGATCACGCGTTCAGAGCAATGTTCGGAGCCATTTTCTACATTTCTTGCCATACTTAATGAAAATCGAAGAAATACAAATTAGAGAATAACTTTTTAATTTTAATATTGTTTTTTAAATAATTAAAATCGGATAACATCACTTAATTTGCTGAGCCATCCAAAATATCGGTGCAAATTATTCAAACTAAGATTTTGAAAAAACTATTCGTTGGACAGCGTCCACGTTCAGCGCCTATTTAAACAACATATTATAAATAAATATTATCTACAGAATTATACTTCCAACTTTACAAGGGCCTAATTTATGAATTTTTCCAAAAAATGGTCTATTTTAGAGGGTTTTCAACTTTTCTCGCGAAAAATACACGGATAATGTGAAAGTTTAAATTCAGCATTTTTTTAGGCATATTTCAAATGCCTCACATTTTCGGCCAAAACTTAAAATCGAAATTTCATGTTATAGGTTTTGAAGATTAGGCTATAAAAATAGAAATGCCATAGTGACCGGTGAATGAAAGTGATAAATTATATTGATCTCATGAGAATCTTAAAAAATGGCAAAAATCGCCCAACGTTTATTTATTTAACAGCTTTATAGAAATTGACTTCACTTGCGACAAAATGCAATAATTGCATACGAAAGCTACACTCTTCAAATTTAAAACCCATTTTAATTTTTGTCGATAGGTCACTCTGATCAAAAGATATCGAATTTTTACCGTTGAGTTGATACAAATTTTATTTGTAATTTATTTTAATTTCGCGCGTAACTGACATTTAAAATCGCCGGTCGCTTCAAGAGTTATTTCTGGGAGAACGATTCATTTTACAGAAAAAGTGATAATTAACATTTTTGTTCAAAATTATCATTCATCTACATTTTTTCTGCGCCGTACAGATTCTTGGTACATTGATGTTTTCCGTTTATGACCCCCTGGGGTAGGAGTGGCAAACTTTTTGCGTCTTTTTGGGGTCCCAAAATTGACATTCTCAGCAAAATTCAGCTTTTTCTTATGACTTGTACAGGTCAAATCTACAAAAGTTCCATTGACAGTATTGCGATTAAATTACTATTGCATTAAAATTTTTCACTCTAAACGAAAAATGAAGATTTTTTTATTTTTCCGTATAAAATTCGGGGAAAAACTAATTTGTGTATTGATTTTGGTTTTTTATGTTGTACGAACCACGTTAGAGGTGGTTTGCTGTTAAATTTTGAAGGTCAAAGCAATTTTAATTTTGCTCTATAAGTTGAGCTAGAATTGTTAGCATAGTATATCAGGCCAGCGTATATCTAAAAGATACATCAAAATTCCGAATGCAGTCAAAATATTGGAGGTTAAAAAAATTGGGAACCAGTTTTTCAAGCCAAGAAATAAATGTAAACAAGATGACAACTAAAACGTTGACACTAAATATCTAAATCAAGTGTAAAATAGTCCATTTTTTCAAGTTGTTTCCATTGAATTGAATCCAACTGTGAAGGTCGAGCAACTTTTATAGATGCTATTAAAATGTTCTTTCGAGAATGATCGACTATTTAAATATTTTAAATATCGTAAATATAAGTATTCGTAAAATCGTATCGACAGCATAGGATCGGTTGGTATTAATAATATCCAATTATGACAGCAAAGTCGGTGGTTATCAACCAATGAAAACTAATTTTACTTGATAAAGTTGGTACTTACGGTATACTGTAAACGGTACTCAGATCCTGTTAGTTGTCACTAACGTCACGGTTAAAATTGTTGTAATTGTAGTTCTTTGGTAACATTTGAAATTTGCAAAAAGTTTGTTTGTTAATAAGTAAAAAGTGAAATCTGAGAATTTAGCCATCTTTATACATTACCACCGATCGATGTTATGTATTGACCACTGGTTTTTCCCAATTTTAAATAACTTTACCTCTGTAGATTAACCACCTAGTGCGCCATATTTTAAATTGTTTGCAACACTCAAATTTCTAGAAAGTACAGTGAGATTAGAAGTTACATTACTCGAATTTCGAGAAATGGTACAAAGGAATTAAAAAACCATTATATAAAATGTACGTTTAAGTACAAAGGGATTAAAACCATTATAATAATAATTGTACTTAAAGTTTTAGATAATTTGAAGAATCTTTGTTTACAGCGAGTGCTTTATTAACTTAATTTGTGAAAGATTTTCCAGATTTTACTACGACTGGAAATTCACTATTTTGCAAATATTGTGAAATTGTTTAAGTGCCTGCAGGAACTTCCAAGTGACACAACATTTATCAAATTCAAAGCATAAACATTTAAAGAATAAGTCGACCGTTACTTGATGGAAATTAATTTTATATAACAATAAAACACTGAAAACTTTGTTTTCAAAACTACCCATACTGACACCACTGTACACAATTCATCATCCCATCTTACACAACATAAACTGGCAGCCTATCATAGCATGTTACATAGATTAATAGAAATGTCAAAATACAACTTTGAGACAGAATTAAATATTAAGCAAATAGCAGTAAACAATGAGTACAACGAACAAACAATTAATAAAATTTATATAAATATTATATTTATATAAATAAAATACATATACAGGCAAAATAACAACAAAAATAGCCAAGCACATAAAAAAGAAAGGAATAACACCAACTTTTAGAACAAACAACAACTTAGGCAAATATATTAAAAACAACAAGAGCCAAAATAAAAAGCACTTACACAGTGGTATACAAACTTAAATGTGGCGACCGCCCAAAAACTTACATCGGTCAAACTGGTAGAACTTTCAACAAACGTATAGCAGAACATAAAAGGGCTTTCAATAATAGGAAAACAGATTTTACATACGCACTTAACCTTCTAGATCATAATCATTCTTTTAATGACGAATTTCAAATTCTTTACATCCAAAATAAAGGCCTTAAGCTATCTTTATTAGAATCTATGGAAAATTTAGTGAAGGCGTTAAAAATTTAATGAAGATTTGGGCAAAGCTTTTATTGGTGCTGACGTTCCTCTGAATAAATGAAGTAATCCGGTGCAAAAACATTGTTAGAAAAGTATACGATGTCATCAATTCCACATGAGTCAACAATAAAAAAAATGTACCCGATTTATATGGTTCTTGATTAAACAAACTGCAAAAAAAAAGAGAAATCAGAAGTATCTCCATATCGTTAGATGAAACTACTGACGTAGAACAAAGATATGTTGCTAATTTTGTATTCGGTGTAATGGGAGTTGAAGAAGAAAGGGATACATCTTACTTTAAAACAATTAGAGAAGGTAAATAAGACATGTTGCCTGTTGGGTTCATGGTCTCCACCGCATCGTCTTGTGGAAGAGGTTAGAGTTTTATATTCATAAGTGAATGCATTAATTTCATGAAGAAAAAAGGTATTTTTAAGTCTACAGCTTACATTTCAAATGATTGTAGCTTATTTATGTGTTCTTGCTTGAGTGTCCATCTTACAAGTCCATATTGTAGTATCGAAAGCACTTAACATCTCAGAACTCTTACTCTCAGTTCTAATCTAAGGTCTTTATTGCAGAGAATCGTGTCCATTTTTACAAATGCTTCTTGCTATTTCTATCCTGGCCCCTATTTCTGTTGTTTGATCATTATTTTCTGAAATCCAGGTTCACAGGTTTTTGTATTTTTCAAACCTTTCTATCGGTACATCTCCCAAATGTATGTTTGTATATGTTTTTTTTATTATTATGTATATAGCCTTCTTTATATTAATTTTTAGTCCATATTGTTCACAGTAAAGGTCGTGGCATATTATCGTGCACGTTGCGTTTCCAGCACATAGCGTTTAGTTTCCGAAAAATATAATTTAAATGGTTTTAAATATGAACAACGCACACTGTCCGGAACATAGCGTTTCAGACACTTACCGTTTCCGTTCAGTATATTCGAAAACAATATTTTACTGATGCCGACGGCTACGTAACGAGTCGTAACCGGTTGGTAAGGATAATGTGAATTAGATGTCCGTCGTTTTCCCCTTGTTTATTTAGGTATTTCTTTGATTTTGATACAGAGCATGTATTTAAAAAAATAAGTTTCGAGGCTATTTTGTCATTTATGCATGTGTTTTTATTGCTTTGTGACAATTAATCACGGAAGTGATAAACAATTAGGACTTTTGTACGGAAGTGATACCTCTTCTTTTTAAAAATACTTTTTGGTTTGATATGTATGGCTTCGTTAAATGTAGTATTTTGTTTTTTAACTGAAGGTGAAATTAAATTTAAAACATATTTAAACTGAATCCTATTCAGTCTAAAATATCCATAATATTTTTCATCGTCATCAATTAATTCTCTGTATAAAGTCCAGTATTCACATTCCTTCTTCCTTTCTCTTAGCATTGGATGTACTTCAAACCTTCTTTTTAACATAGTTTTTCATTCTTCATCGTTAAGTAGAAGAGCAATTGCACATAATTTTTGTCGAGAAAAGCGAGATCATATCTTCACCGAACCAAACTGAAACGTTCTATGTATGAAAATGTGAACGCGCAGCCCAATTGCTGGAGTGGAAACGCTACGGGCACGATAATATGCCGCGACCTTAACTGTGTGTCTTGTTTAGTAGCAGTATTATTCCTTCACTTTCAGATAGTCATGCTTCTTCAGTTTACTTCAGGGTTCTTCAATGCATCTGTAAGGCAATTATTCATCATTAATGACTTTACAACTCTTCGTTAGTCTTTGGCACGTTTAATATTGCCGTCCATATTTGTCGATCCTGTCTAACTATTTCCCATTGTCTCACTCCCATTTTCTCCAGATCCTCTCAAACTGCATATCCACCTTTTTCTATGCCGTCCTAGAGATCTTCTCCAGTCTGCTCTTTTCCAAAATACATTCCACATTGTAGGGTTATTCTTAAACCATAAATAGCTGGAATAGGTCCTTGATAAATTGATCATGTAAAAAGAGTAACTCCGAAACAGGTATGTAATAAAAGGCTTTCGTAGACGTCTAGATCTTTTAGACTAAAGCATAGATGTAGAGTCTACACAAAAATTCTTTCAGGTCGTAGTGTGGTTAACAAGGTCTACAAGGCCAAACGACTCCTTTGGAATATGCATCTATAAATCACATCTTAATATAATAAACTTCTGATAGTGAAAAAATTTCACCATCACGCTGTAAAAACATGGCTGTTAAAATAGGTAATACAATTAGTCATTTGTCATAATTTAACTTTACTTTATTAAATCTATATAAAAAAATGTTGCATAGTACAGTTGATATTACAGGTGAAGCAGTTGCACAAGGCATTTTAGATATATCACGTAAAATGTAAATCGTTAAAACAGAATTCGCTCCTATTGCTTTTTACCATGACTGTACAATCACTGTGGCAAATCGTAAATAGTTATAGCTAGTATGTTATTGCACTTTACTTCATATATATTGTTCCTCTATAACCTGAATTTGAATCGTGACACACGTTTTCGTTGTCGGTGCAACCATAACAGTTCTAGATTTATAGATGGCTTTTTCGCTTACTTTTTTTTCTTTGTTTTTTGTATTTCGAACGATTACTTTCCCTCGTTCTTATTGTCGTTTGTTTCGCCTGTGACTGTATTGGATAAGGTTATGTTTAATAATGTTGAGATTTCATGACTGAACATACGAGGGGTTAATCAAATGTAACAATGGTTCTGAATATATTGTTACTAAATAGACAATTACATTTTTACGGAATATTTTATTACACAACATTTGTAGTGAATTTTTTATTACGTGACACTGTTATGATTTTTTCCCATAATCATGTTGGTTATACTTTTAGTGACAGATATTCACAATTTAATTTAAAAGATATTTGGCTCGGTGATTTTATATTTTTCTTACACTACAAGTGTAATTTTTCTGTTAGTATTTAAAATTTTCAATTTTAAGGAACAAACCGAAAGACCTAATTGTTTTAGTGATTACATTACTGACACTCAACTTACTACCGAGAGATTAGAGACATCCAAATCCTGCGGGAGATAAGTATTAGGGTATGTTGAGTTCCATAGAAGGAAGCACAGAAAACCAAAACAAATCTACATAATATTGTAGCACTGTCAAAAAAATACATCACGATCGCCTTGAATCAGCGTAATTCTAATAACGTGGCCACCAAAAAATTAAAAAATTGAGGAAACAATAATATGGGGAAGATCTCATATGGGGATCCCTGTACTCAGGACTTCATGGGGCAAGCATTTTGATGACAGTTGTCTCCATTGCCCATCGCCGTGCTCATGGGGGGCGCAGGGGATTGAGGATAGCCTGAGAAGAATTGTGGTTCGGAGGAGTGGTCCCTGATTTACTCTGATCAATCCTCCTCACCCCAATGAATTGTATGCCCGAATGTGCTGATGTGGATGCAAGCTTCTACAAGCTAGGTTTACTACTATTTGCTTGCTTACAAATAACTCTTAAAAATGTATCAATTTTGAATACCAAAATCAAGATCTACTTAACGTGTCGTCTCTACAACATATTTTGCCCAAAAAAAATTTAACCTACTTAGTTGATTTGAAAAATTTTTTTACAATTTATTACAAATATAATTAATTACAAATTACAAAAAAAATATTCAAAATGGTCGCTATTTTCCCGAATACAGCGCCTAAGTCTGTTAGGCCATTCATCGATCGCTGTACAGACAAAATACATAGGCACATTGTCCACAACTTCTGTTTCAATGACTATTGATTATGAGGGTACACATAAACTCATCACCAATTAGCATAGATGCCCTCGTAGATAGTACAAACTCATCACCGCGATAAAACCAGGGATCTTAAGATAGACCCGGAGAGATTTGCAAACTGATCACTGGCATACCTGTACCCCGTGGCAGATGTAAATCATATCAAATAGGACAATAAGGTAAGTGAAGGATTCGAAACAACAAAAGGTCTTAAATAAGGTAGCTACTTATCACCCATACTGTTTAAAATACTTTTAGAACAATGGAAGAAGAAATATGAGGCTCCCACTTAATGGCTTCACCATATAAACACTGAGTTTTCCAGACGATCAGAGTAATAACAGCACAAGAGTATGATGACCTGGAGTATATGATAAGAAAGCTCGTAGAAAAATACGAAAAATGGGAATTAGAAGTAAATTTTAGAAAAGAAACAAGAATGTGTATAGGAGGACAACAAAGAAACATTGTATTAGATAATTGAATGGATATACAAAATTGTAGATAATACAAATACCTGGAGATGAATCTGAAACCTATAACGGAACACTAGATGAAGCCATTTAAGGGAGAAATATCCAAGTAAGAAAAGCAATAGCACTAGTGAACGGAGTACTATATGCACTATTTTAAAAATAATTATCACATATAGTTTAGGTGTATGGCTCCTCAAAGAAAAAAATATAAATACCCACATGTTGACTACGATAGGTTGACGATACATTTGTCATTTGGCAGGGATGCTTTGGTGTCTTTTCAGACCCATCTGAATGGTTACATCCTAGTATCCAGTTCACGATGGAGGTGGAAACTGATTCATCCCTACCGTTTCTCGACGTTATCGTAAAGAAAAACCGATCCCAAGGTTTTCATCATTCTGTTGATGGAAAACCCACTCATACCAATCGTTACTTGCATGTCAACTCTCATCATCCACGTTCACAAATTAATTCAGTCAATAATACGATTGTCTTGTGATGTCCTCTCGTGGGAGTCACTATCCGGGTAGCTTTTAGACAGTCAGAGACAGAGTTCAAAATAAAAATAAAACTTTATTGTCTTCCTTAAATTAAATTGACAAAAATCTTATGTACATATTTACAATTTGGTTTAGTCTTCTCAGTACCTGGCCTATTTATTCAAATTAAGTTTGACCTTGTCATATGAAATTAGTCTTATCGGCAAGCGAGTGTGTATTTGAAATTTTACGGGAACGTTGTATCGATTTAATAACAACGGACGATGGGTACAAAGAAAGGAAAGGAACTCAACACGTCCCTTAAGTGATTCGGGTTAATAGGACACTCCTCGACAGTCTCAACACCACTGCTTCAGAGTACGGGTAGTGAAGAGCTCAACACGCTCTTCGGGTAACGGCGGTATGGGACGGAACAACTTGTGAACTCAACACGTCCACAAGCCGGGATAGGGAAGAAGAGAACCTTCAGTCAACACCTGTCGATTCTCTCTCTATCAGGAAATGTTGCGGTTTACATAGCGGAGCTTGGTAATTAGTTTTGCCCTTTCTACTGTCGATACATTCCTACTTCATGGGTTGGTTCGCGCGCACGCTGGTTTAACGGTGATGGCTTGGACTCATCGTTACAGTCTCCAGATCAATATTCCTTTTGCGATAATACAAGTAGACCCGCTTAGCTCTCTATTGTAGTTTAAAACAAGCTAGAGGGTTTAACTCAAACCCTCATCATCATACGAAAGCTGGAAGACAATATTTACCCCCCCTCCCCAACAAAAAACATATCGTTCCAATCAAAAGCCAGCCATTCCAAAATCCATAATCGACGGTATAAATGAATCCTCCGCTATTCCCAGTAACAGTAATGCATTGATTAGTGATTAGTGTATTAGTTTTTGGGAACTCGGGAGACTGAGACCTCGGAAGCCCTGAAGAAGACATCAGAGAGGATGTCGAAAGCTCGGCGCAGTGATAATCGACGCGGTTCAACCCGGAAGCCTGTTGAATTTAATATTAACTCTTGTAATAGTATTAATCTTAGCTTTATGTTTAATTTAACTAACCGCAGAAATCTTTATATACGGAACATATTTATATACAGATTGAACGAATTTAAAACGGAACATACAATTTAATATATGTCTGTTTGAACTGCATTTGAAATAGTGGACCAATATAAAACTTGGACAAAAATAAATCCATACCCGGTGATAGACATTGTATAAAATATCGTTCAACTATCTGTCTCCTTTAAAGGAAAGCTTGCCTAATAGTCGGAGAGATAGAGCCGAAATTTTGAACTGATCAGTAATGTGACATTTCTCTATTGGAATATATTCATTGTAACTGGGTTAAGACTTTGCCTTACAGGCGGACGCCCCTCGTGGTACAGGGGGTGGCTATACAGGGATGAAGTTGTAATTTTTTTCGGAAAAATTAACGATCGATAATATGGCTAAAAATTTGCCCAGAGTAAGATCTTGGTATAACTAGACGAAATCTCAAAGGGCAGACGCGAGAGTGGATACATAAGGGGTGGCGGACAGGGATGAAATTGCAATTTTTTGGGGAAAAATTAACGATAAGTAATATGTCCGCCATTTTCATGGCTCATTATTTAGCCCCTAAAAACTCTAAATACAAAAGAGCGGACAGCTGGGTTGGTACAGAGAGCCATATAACAGGGTCTAATGTACCACTTGCCTGCGCATTTTAGGTCTCGGTAACAATTTTCAAACTGATTTTATTATATTTTTATACCGATTGATTTGAAAATTTGTATGCTCACTTCTGTTACTATTCTGAAAAGCGTCAAGTAGAGTTTTCCTCAAAATTTTCCAAAAAAATTTCCGTAAATGAAAATTTTCGTAATTTTTTGAGGTAAAATCTAATTTGTAGAATCCTTTCGATTTTCTGTCAATTATACCATGAATTTTTCCAAAAATTTTCAAACGATTTTTCCGATAAGAAAAAAAAATTTAGAAAAACTTTAAAAATTTCGTCATTTTTCTCACTCTCACTGATGTCATCACATTCATCATCTTCGTCACTTTCACTTTCAATAATATCACATTCATTATCTGCTTCATTTTCAATCACTACTTCTCAAATTGATTCTGGCATCTGAGGTCCACTAAACCATTTGAATTTATATGTTTCATCTTCAAACTCCCAACCATGTTCTTCAACAATCAATTCTGTTGGTACTTTTTTATGAGCATTTGTCCAGATATTTGAAATATAATGGGCTCGCAGTAGATGTTGGTGTAATTCATCTTGACATGGTGGTAAGCTTGAAGCATCGAAATTTTTTAGTTTTTTTTTTAAAAGGCTCGTTCATATCATGCAACTTATACTGCCGGTTAAATAGTGAAAATCAGACATCGTTTACTTTTCTTTTTGGAATTGTTCTCGTCAGTCCTGTTCCATATAAGTGACATATGAAAGTTTCTAAGGTTTCAAAAACTTCATTACAATCGAAGTCAGTTTCACCAAGTTGGATAAAAGCATCTTGACACTTATTACATTTAGCGCATGCGTCTAGAATTACTGATCTAAATGGAACGCGCATCATTATTATTTTAATATTTTAAAATAATAATGATGCAAAATTAATGTCCAAATAGAATTTGTAAAATTATAATTAACTAATGAAAAAAAAAATTCAATCAATTTGAAAGTTAAAAAAATATTGAAAATATCTAAGTACAAAGTAAATTTCAAAACTTAAAAAATTGATAATTCATCAAATTTTTCTTATATCTGAACAACCATTAAGTATTTATGCAATATAAATTTAAAAACCTTTTTATTGTAATAAAAAATAAGTAAAATTATTATTTGTTATACCAAAAATATTTAATAGTTAACATTATAAAATTACTTTAATTTAATAAAATATCAAATATCAAACATTTATTCAATTAAAAATTAATTCGTAAAATATTTATATTTAAGAAAAAAATGTGATTTGTAAAGTAAATATGACTTTAGTTTGAAAAAAAAAAACATTATCATAATATCATTTTAAAACTACAAAATATTCTATAAAAGATTCAGACGATGACATAGAGTTTTATCAAATGTTTTAGAAAATGTTTTAAATGTTTTTCTAATTTTTTTTTCTTATCGGAAAAATTGTTTGAAAATTTTTGGAAAAAAATCATGGTATAACTTACAGAAAATCGAAAGGATTCTATCAATTAGATTTTACCTCAAAAAATTACGAAAATTTTCATTTACGGAAATTTTTTTGGAAAATTTTGAGGAAAACTCTACTTGACGCTTCTCAGAATAGTAACAGAAGTGAGCATACAAATTTTCAAATCAATCGGTATAAAAATATCATAATAAAATCAGTTTGAAAATTGTTACCGAGACCTAAAATGCGCAGGCAAGTGGTACATTTGACCCCGTTTTATGGCTCTCTGTATCAACCCAGCTGTCCGCCCTTTTGGATTTAGAGTTTTTAGGGGCTAAATAATGAGCCATGAAAATGGCGGACATATTACTTATCGTTAATTTTTCCCCAAAAAATTGCAATTTCACCCCTGTCCGCCACCCCTTATGTATCCACTCTCGCGTCCGCCCTTTGGGATTTCGTCTAGTTATACCAAGATCTTACTCTGGGCAAATTTTCAGCCATATTATCGATCGTTAATTTTTCTGAAAAAAATTACAACTTCATCCCTGTATACCCATCCCCTGTACCACGAGGGGCGTTCGCCTGTAAGGCAAAGTCTTAACCCAGTTACAATGAATATATTCCAATAGAGAAATGTCATATTACTGATCAGTTCAAAATTTCGGCTCTATCTCTTGGACTATAAGGAAGCGATAAGTGGTTTGACAGCATAATAACTGCTTGTGTAGTCTAGTTTTCACAGTGATTCTAGGCAACCTATTTGGGTGGAGTTTTGACTTGTTCTTGAATGAATTCAGAATCCAGCAGCCCGCTGAAGTATTGGATTTTTATAATATAATTATTTGACAACGTTTTGTTGGCCAACCACCTAGAGCGGAGTTGAGCCGAAATACATTGATTTCGTATGTTCCGTTTTAAATTCGTTCAATCTGTCTAGGTATATCTTTATATATAATATATATATATATATATATATATATATATATATATATATATATATATATATATATATATGTATAATTATAATTTAATTTTTCATTTCATATAATAAGAACACGTATACGGACGGACCTTGAAGATATATCACTGTGATTCGCTAAAGTCGTTAAACAATCGTTGTCACCAGGAGAAGAGAGAAGTTTTAGTGGATTTTCTTGTATTTGCTTGTATCAGCTAGTTGTCCATTTAAGGTGGAACAAAAGAAAGACGATAAAAAATGCCGCACAGGTACTCTATTCAGACACCCGAGGACCGTCTGTAAAAAAGTCCTCGGTATCTCACCCAAGTCGGCGAAGAAGACATGGGTCGGGTGTCGAGAGACTGTTTGTTTGTTTATCACGACTGAGCCTTCTTTTTTATTTACACTTTACCTCGAGATATTAAAAATGGTTCAGTCCACTTCCAGTATCAGCTATTTGGACTCTTTTAAATCTTAAAGAGAACGAAATTGCAAATTTAAAGAAGATGTATTGAATTAAGTCTTCTATGATTTTCTGATAGATGCCATCACTACGCAAAATGCAGGTGACATTCTTTAACAAAATATTAAAATTATTGATCATTAGGATTTCAACATTCACCTTAGTTACAATATCATACAAGAGGATACAGCGAACACAGTGCGAAAACCGAACGAATCTAACAACAAATATTTTATTTTTCAAGAAAATGTACCTATTTTAAAAATGTATTACTTTTATTTGCGAATGGTAGGTATTTGACAGTTTACTATAAGCAGAATCTATAGTACTACAAATAGGTTAAGTGAGGTATTTTCTTCTTGTATTTTGGTACAAATATTTATCAAATTTAAATATTAATTAACAGAAAATTAGATCACATACGTGTTCGGATAGTAACGGGAGTTTTTTTCCAGATTTTCTCATGTTATATTAGTTCTAGTGACCCTTTTTGTTTTCTTTATATCTTTTTTAGTTTTTAAAACCGCGTGGTTGGCTCTTAAAAGTGTATCGTTTTGACTTAGTAGCTACTAGCTACATCCGAATTGTTAATTTTTTAAGTATTTTATTCTTTGTAGTTGACCCACAAAACAAAAAGAGAAAAATCAATAAAGTGTTGTATACAATACTGTTGCTATTGCTCACACGCTAGATGACTTCCCACAAAGGAAGGTGCCAACACTTGACGATTGTTCAAAATTTCTGTTATTTTTTACCGTTGCACAAACAAGCTATTTTAAATTGTTGACATAGACACCGATTGTGAGAACCGACACTAGTTTTGTGTTTTGTGTGTGGTATTGTAGTACGAGCGTACAGAGAGGTATTCAGAAATATCTAAGACGGTAGTTAAGGCAATATCTAAATATAAAAAGAATATGAATGTGGTAATTAAGTCGCGTAGTAAATGAGAAAATTCAAGATACGGTTTTCGGAAAGTATCAAAAGAAAAATTTAGTCAACATCAAAATTTTTCCTCCGTACAATATGTGCTATCTGCTATCTCTAAATATAAGAGCTGTAAATGAATGTTTGATGGAATTTATTTGCAAAAGTAAGCTTAATATTTAACTGTAATTAGAATCCCAACCTCTGTTTTACCCCATTTGTTATTACCTTTTATCCGTGACCCAATCTAGTTTGTCTTAAAAGCAATGTCTTGATGGGTCCCTAGACGAGAAACGAGTGTCCATGTTTTATCTCTATCCTATCCTTAATAATAATTTTAATGCTTATAATTTGTAATGCTACTTAAGTTTGAAATTTATATTATCTTTTTATTCTTTCTGGGTAGAAAATTTTCATGTTGTGACTGGCTGTATGGCACTTGCCTATGCCATAAAAGAATCGAAAACTAAAAAACTTTTTTTAAACTAATGTTATATAATGATATATTAAAAACTATACTGCCACTTCGTTTTATATCACAATATTCGAATAATATTCTAACTCTTATCTAAGCATTCATCATTTCTTTTAAGTATAATATTAAACTGGAGTAAGATGATTATTAACCTACGATATATTGCTTAAAATATGTAATGCCATAAAATAAGTTGGAATAATGGTATGATCTCCCTCTGTCAACAGAATAACCTAATATAATTCTACTGACCTATTACACATAGGACATATAGAACATATAGGACATCCAGATTATAAAAAATCTATATTGGAATCAAACAGCCCACATGAAGAATGGACATATGGTGAGTGAAAACGTAACCATTTCGAGAGGGGTTAGACAGGGCTGTATTCTTTCGCCGCTGCTTTTCAACCTGTACACAGAACAAATATTTCTAGAGGCACTGGAAGAGTACAACGAGGGCATCAAGATTAATGGCGTACCAATAAGTAATTTTCGGTATGCAGATGATACTGTTATACTGGCCGATAACATCGAAGATTTACAGATGATGCTAAATAGAGTAAATACAACTGGCAACCAATTTGGACTAAAGATCAATAGAAAGAAAACTAAATTTATGGTGATCAGTAAAAAGAACATTCAACATATCGACCTGAATATTGAAGACGAACGTATTGAAAGAGTACACCGATTTAAATATCTGGGATATACAGTAAATGATAAGTGGGACCCAGACGTAGAGATTAAGATCCGAATTGAAATAGCAAGATCCAAATTCATCAAAATGAGAAAGCTCTTAAGCAACCGCCACCTAAGCGTTAACCTCCGATGGCGCGCCACGAAATGCTACGCACTCTCTACGCTACTTTATGGAGTTGAAGGGTGGACGTTAACAGCAGCAACTATAAAGAAGTTAGCGGCTCTAGAAATGTGGCTGTATCGACGCATACTGAGAATACCTTGGACAGACATAGTGACCAACACAGAAGTATTAAGACGAATGGGTAAAGAGGTGGAATTGTTAACAACTGTTAAAAGGAGAAAAGCGTCATACCTGGGCCATGTGTTCCGTAATGATAGGTACAGTCTACTACAGCTTATCGTGGAAGGCAAGATTGAATGTAGAAGAGGTTTGGGCAGAAAGAAGAAATCCTGGCTGAGAAACTTGAGAGAATGGTTTCAAATACCAGAAGCTGCGAGTGCGAACATAATACATGCGGCACAAAACAGAGAAACCTATCGTTTGATGGTCGCCAAGCATGTTTTTCTAGTATGTCGCATTTCTGAAATATTGAGGCTGGGTCCCTTTCAAATGGACACAGTATGTATAATATATACCATACTATTGTAAATATATAACATTTGTAGATTGTAGATTCCAAATAGGTCGATTGGCCTCGTAAAGATTCTATGTGTGTACAACCTACATCTAGGTTCCTAGGTTGGTATTCTCTGCATTTATTTGATCAGACCAATCATGTCGAGTAATGTAACTATGAAGTTTTCTTTGCATTTAGATTCTATGTTCAATTAGCAGACAGGTTTTGTAAATTCCAGGTCTTCTAATGATTACACGGGTACCATTTAATGTCTCTCTGATGAGTAGTTACTTTTCCCATTATTCAGTGCACCACGCCTAGGAACAATGTTGAAGACTAAAATAGACTTGTCGTCTGTTTTACTCCCCTTTGAATGTCTGTTTGTTTTATCATATTTCATGTCTGTTTCAGTTTGGTCTATATCATTTATATAATAGAGTAACTAAGTTATAATTTGCTGTATCCTTCATATAGTCCTACAATTTCCCACCTTTGCTTCCTACTCATGCGGTCAGAGACTTTTAAAATTGATATAATTTACAGTTATGTCTTTTTGCCATTCTACAGATTGCTCCAAAATAATGCTAAGGATATAGATGCGGTCAACAGTAGAATATTTTGCATGAAAAGATATTTTGTTTGCTTTCCAATTTCTAAATTATTCCAATTTTATTTTGCATGGAAACATACTTTGATTTCTTTCCAATTTCTTAACTAATTCCAATTTCAGTTCCTTGTAATTTTCCCAATGTTTACTTTTAACCCCTGTAATTCACTTCCTTCTTTTGACATGTTTGGAATATATTCCTTCAAAGTACTTACTAATTAATATTTTACAATATATTTGAATAATTTATACTTGTATAATTGTGGATTAAAGTGATTTAACCAAATTCTTCTTTTTTAATTTAACCAAATTTAAAAACCTTTGTTTTTAATTGTTCAAAATAACTATTTTTATTAAATTCCTAGAACACCTTAAAACCTTCCAATGTTTGTTTTCTAAGTACTAAGTAGTTCATTATCATTTGCAAGACAATAAATTGTAATAGATACAATATATTATATAGATACTAATATTTGGATAACGATCTAAAAATTTAAATGAGCTATTTATTAAATTTAAGCGTTTTATCGGTTCTCGGTAGCAGGTAAAAACAATGAAACAAAAATTACCTGTTGATTGCTTGTGTTTAATACTTAATACTTTTGTTAAGATTGGATTGTAAAAAATTTGGTATAATGAATCACTTGTAAATGGGCAGTCTGTATTTTGCAAACTGCTGCTCTGAAAACATTTGTGGTTGTTGTGTTGATCCACATACGTATAATTTTTCAGCCAGGAAATCCTTCGCCTTTCTGGTCTCCGTTTTCCTTCTACTTTTACTTGTAGAATTAATTGCAACAACCCATATCTTCCGCTGTTCCTCATGATGGGACTGCGGTATTCGATTTTGGTGATTTTTATTGTGGTAACAACTCTTTTACTTTTTTGCATTCTTAATAAGGTAAAGTAAGGTTAATATGGTAACCTATTTAATTTAATGACTAATACACTTACTAGAGGTGTATTAAGCTTACTTAAAAAAAATTAAAAAAAAAAAACGTTCGAACTGCCCTATGCCAATATCTTAGCATTTCCGATGACTATGGAAATAGACTTCCCGATCTATTTTGTGTCACACATTACATAGAAATTAATTCTAATGGGTTAAACTATAGTCCACTCAGAATCTATACAAAAATAGCTCAAGTTTGTTGTATTTAGTCAGACCTGAGATTTTTGAAAACTTGTCTACGGTAAGTTGGTTACAAGTAGAATCTGTATATGATCCAGTCAAAAGGTTGTGGACAATTTAAAATAAATTTTAGAAAGGACAATCGACGTTATAGATCTTATTTTGCAACCCTTTTTCCTTGATTCTCGAATAGCATTATATCTACGATAAAAATGGATTATCCAATTATTAAAAAAAAATCCAGTGCGAAGAAATGAAGATATGTGAAAAAAAAGTTGGAGACAGTTTTGGAAATTTGCTTATGTGAAATCGAAAAACTCTAAATTGGTGTGTGAAATTTTTGAGAATCAAAACATGTTCGGTTCGTGATTCGACTCACTACAACCACCACTAATAAAATTCCGGCTGGTCTAGTACTGCGCATGAAAACTCCTTCCGTCATTTTCGATCAGCAATACTCATGCGTAACTAAATACAATATAATCCTCAGTATTGGGGGGACAATAATTGATCTTGTGAAGATTGATATAACCTAATCTCAATTGTTTCATTGGCTTGTAGTATAGATACAGAGCCATAAAAAATTCTAACTGTTTTGGCCACTTCCACAGAATAATATATATTTACATACACTAAGAGGTTATTTACAATTTTCTTTGAACAATATAATTTGTTTACAAACAACGTTTATATTGATAATGTCAAATTATAATTACATTTCTGATTTGTGGAACGGTCGAATTGCTAACTATCGTCATTAAAATGTAAATTCCACAGTATGGTCTACGGACGATTTTTTTTCGATGGTTCAATATTATAATATCAATCACTTTAATCAAACTTTTAAAATAAAATCACCTGTGCTGAAAAAATTTTCAACGTACTTAAAAGTTTTACCCAGAAAATATAAGAGTGAATACGTTTCTGTTCTTGTATGACTTTAAACCGTTTAGTTTGTTGTCTTTTTGTTCTTTGTTTGTTCGAGAATGGGAACCAATTAAACACCATACAAGTTTTACAGCGTGAAGAGGTGCAATGGCGCCTTAATTTTTTTTTGGTTATAATGTGTATTGTTATTAAAGTCCTTCTTTGTGTTTATTCATTATTGAATGCTTGAGATATGTGCTTTTAACTATAAGTAGTAAAATACAGTACCATGCGAAATTAACGCATATTTTCCACAATTCCAAAATAGTGACAAGATTTGACAGTCAGTGGGTAATGATACATATACAGACTTGCGTGTTGAATTATTTTCATATGGAGTTAAGCCACAATTGATTATAATGAAAATTAAATTGTTAATACCGTTTAGAGTTTCGATTTCCACTCCGGAAATCGTTCTCAAAAAAGATATTTAAAAAATTGTGCTAACAAGTTGGTAGGTGAGTTGAATACCATGCTAAACAAAACAAATAATATATGATTCAATATAATTTGTTTCATTGCTAATATTCTTGTTATTTTTTCTACATACTTTTTGGGTTTCTTTATCTTTTACGCGGCTTAACAAACGTCTGTGCTGAATATATTGAAGTTTCTTATTAATTCTTTGCTATATTGGTATAATTAGGCACATATTTCATAACTTCAATTGCAATTTTATCTAATCATCTTTTCTTCAGTCACCACCTTATATTTTTCTTTTGTATTATATCTAATACTTTTCCCAGGTCGACAAAGTACATGATCAAATCTGTGTTGGGGCCGCTTGTCTCAAGGGTAGCAGAAGTAAGTAGTAGGCTTGGGCTCGATTTTAGCATAAAAGAAAAGCAAAATACATAGTTATAACCAAAAATGGGACAATTATTAGTCAAACAACAACCGGTATCATCGACTTTTGCTATTTGGGTGCGAATTCAAACCAACAGCGGAAACATTCGACGTAAATTAGGATAAGGATCGAGAAGGCAAGAAGAAGAGGAATATCCTCTTTAGATAACCTATGAAAATGGCTTCACTTAATCACTACCGGACTTTTTAGTCAGCGGTCAATAAAGTCAAATTAACCATGTTAGTGTTATTAACCATAGCCACCATAAGAAAAAGTCGTGGATATTTTTTTATACTAGTAAAGTATACTGAGTAATATACTGAGTTTGTAAAAACCTCATCATAATGAAAGCAATTCTGTCACATAGCGTTTTCCAACTGGAGCGATTATCAAGATTCGAATTCGAAGAAGAATTAAAGAAAAAAATTCTCCTAATCTATGCCGTTTCATTTCTTTGGGGAGTTTAACAATTTGATACAATTGTACACATTCTTGGACTATCCTTATAATACTTCCACCGTCCTCAGTATGTTTCCTTGTTTTGTTTAATAATTTATTCGTTAGTTACATGTTGCTGGCCACTTCCTGTTGAGCATAATCCATATTTCATATTGATTATTACATATACAAAGTTGATAAAAATGCATGAATTAATATTTATTATGACTAGAATGTAACGGATAAACGGAAATTAGTTTGCACAATTGCTTCTTTTTAAAATGTTTTGTGTCGGTTAAGAGTGGCATTTTAAAACAATGAAACTCCGCATTGTATTACAAACGGTATTGAGAAGTGTGCACACATACCCATATACACATATTTGATTCGAAGGTTAATAAAAACACGAGATAATGTAACGAATGCGAGAATTTAGCGAACAATGGCATGAATCATGACTCGTATCAAATGTTGGAAATCGCAATGGAATGGTCGCTGCTGGCGCATTGTACTACTTGTTTAATCATTTCGGTGTAGGTATTAGAAAAGGTCGAAAACACCATTTTGATTTTTGTTCTAGGTAATTCCCATCTTAATAAATGTGGTTTTTTTTGACCTTCACAAATCAGAGCGGGGTATAAATTAAAATACAGATATTGGTATAGGTATATTTTACTGACTTGACCCATAAAAGAAATGAATTCGTATTATATATTGTATATATATATATATATATATATATATATATATATATATATATATATATATATATATATATATTACTGTAATTATTAGCCAATATCCGAAATATTAAATTCAAAGAAGTTTATGGCCGAAAACAATTGAATACGGTAATTATTTATATAATTTAACATTTGATGTTCTATCAAGTTAAGTGAATCAATAAATTGCAACAACCGGATGTATACCATAAACTTCAAACCCGATAGTAATTTCCCTCCATTAGTTAATACGGTCGAAGCAAATAACACAAGACATAATAAAAGATCCAACCCTTTATTGAATTAAAGTTTCAGTTCTTTAACCATCAAATAATCTTTGTTATTGTGTTGTTCAAAAGAGAAAGTATGAACAACAGATGAGTGATAATAATAAGCTACCTAACGAGCAAGTTAACAGACATAAATGAAAGACGGAAAGAAATAAACAGGATAAACAGATAAAGAAAAGACAAAATAAACATCTTTCTTATTCTTAGCTTTATATCGTCCATTTTTGTATATCTTGTATATCAGATCCTTTACATCTCTCCCAACTCATTCCTTATCTCTATCCTGAGCAACATTCTTCAAATTTGTTCCGGCTATTCTTTTTGTGTCATCAACCCATCTCATCTGTGGTCCTCCTCTTGGTTGTCTACCTTTGTAAGATTTCCAATGTTCTATTGTCGCATTCCAACGTTGGTCTTTTTGTCTAGCAGTGTGACCTGCGAAGCTCCATTTTAGTTTAGCAATTTTTGTTGTGATATCCTCGACTTTTGTTTTTAATGTTACCCAGTCGTTCCTCTTTTTATCCGACAGTCGTAAACCTAAATTCTTTCTGCTGTAAACCTAACATCCATATGTCATAATAGGAGGATGCACTTGTTGAACATTTTGCTCCTCAAGTATTGAGGTATTTTGCAGTTCTTAAGTATCCAACTTAGTTCCAAATCCTGTCCGTGACAGCCTTGCTCTTCTAGTGATTTTCGCACTTTGGATATCTTTGGCAAGTTTGAGAATTTAGCCTAAGTAGATATATTCCTGGACTTGTTTTATCTCACTGCCATTTTTGCTACCTGCGTTTTTGTTTTTGTCATGTTCATTTTTAGGCCGACTTATTGGGAGTTGCCTGTCCTCCATCATAATTTGTAATTCCTCGAATGTGCTCGCTATAATCACGATGTGGTCAGCGAATCTGAGGTGATTTAACTTGTTGCATTCACGTTGATGTCATATGTTGAGCAATTCGTAGTTTTGACTTCTTCTAGGGCTAGATTAAAAAGATTTGGAGATATTACGCCGCCTTGTCTAACTCCTCTCTTAATAGAGATGAGATTTGCATTTTCGTCTAGTTGTACTATCATAGTTACGTTTTCATATATATGATCGATTAGTTACCTATATTTCAAATCTATTCTACAATTCTTAATAGTTTATTCTCTAACCCACATCTCGATACTATCAAATGCCTTTTCATAATCTACGTAGTACCAACTACGGGTAGTTGGTACTCATTTGACTTATCTATCAGTGTTCTCATTGTCAGCAGATGGTCTGATGGACTATATCCTTTGCGAAAGCCAGCCTGTTCAACCGGTTGGTAATTAGCCATTTTGTAAGTCAACCGATTGTTAATAACTCTCATAAATAGTTTAGGGATTTTGCTATTATGGAGACATCTATTAAATGACTTGTTACTGTCACATTTTTATTTTTCTTTTCACGCTCGCCTTTGTTGATTCATTAGGCTGGCTTTGCGAGCTGTACAAGGATTTGTAGAAGTCTTTGAGTATCTTTATTATTGAAGTATTGGTGTCTTTAATTTTGATAATTTTTTGAACACCCAGTGTTGGTCTTAGACATTTAAGCCTCTACTGTATTCAATGACTTGCTTCTCGTTCCATTTTTTTATGTTGCATTTAAGTTCTTTTCTAATTGTAAGTTCTACTTATACTTGAGTATGGAGTCTGTTTTCCGGTAGTAGTTATCTTTTTTACTTCAGTACTAGTTGGGAAGTAACAAAAATCGTCACCAGAATCACATGGTTGAATGACCTATCAGAAAAACAGAAAAAACTAGGAAATGCGAGAAATGAATGCAACTCCATAAATAAAAAGAAGAAAAAGCACTGGATAAACAAAAATTTAGAAGATTTGAGAAAGGTACACAAAGTTATAAAATAACGCAGTTCTACAAAAAGTTAAGGAGACTAAAAGCAAACCACGTACTAAAAAAAGAGAACTACCTAAATAATCTAAAAGAAGAAATCGAACTCGAAACCAAACATATAAGTAGAGTTGGGAGGAACATTACAAAAAAGAATTATCAATGAAGAAGAACTAAATGAATCTGTACAGAACCTTAATCAAACCAGTTGTTACGTATGCTATGGAAACAACAACGATAAATGAAAAAGAGGAAGACAGTTTACTAAAATTTGAAAGAAAAATAATGAGAACAACGCTATGATAGATGGCGTGAAAGTCGACTTAATAGCCATGAAGGTTATAAATTGGGAAGCACATTGCAAGGTCAGAAAAAAATTGAAACAGATCACCACAACCGCGAAAACTCGTAGAAAATCATAATGAACAAAAGGGACATCCATCTCTACAAAAAAAAAAGATTATTACACGCCCAGTGAGTCATAATCCCATGGGATTGCAAGGCTATGATGATGATGACGTTCATACTGGAACTAAATAGTTTATTTGAGCAGATTTGAATA
The DNA here is from genome assembly GCF_040954645.1 of Diabrotica undecimpunctata. Taxonomy (NCBI): domain Eukaryota; kingdom Metazoa; phylum Arthropoda; class Insecta; order Coleoptera; family Chrysomelidae; genus Diabrotica; species Diabrotica undecimpunctata. Next base: position 29,856,476 of record NC_092809.1, on the reverse strand, counting down.
ATTTGTGTCCCTTATTGCGTGATCTAAGTTTTAATTTCCAGTGATTGGGATGGTGCTCATTTGATAATGGACGTTTCATTCGCAATAAGCTAATGAACTGGTATGTATTTTCAAAAATATTTTTTTTATTGTTTCCTGTATTTAACTTTTACTCACTTGCTGACTGAAGCTCTATGGTTTTATTCGATGTTCAGTTTGTTTTTCAAATCAAAGACTGCCGATAGTTGACAAATCGTAGACGCTACTTGACTAGGATACGGTACAGAACTCAAATCTAATATTCATTTTTTTGTTGTGATTTATGTTGAAATCAAAGGGTTAATTGTATTGATACATTGACGTGCATTTCATAATGTGTTTAGTTTTTAATAGATTTTACCGTTATCCTTCGATCATTCTTAACATTTTTCCTGCAGAACTCCTATAGAAGATTTAAACTCAAGCAATTCTTAGATGAATGAACAATTACGGAAACTTAGTATATTATCGTGGCACTTTGTTCTCTCAGTTTAGTGTTTCCGACATGCCAAGATAACAACGTAACGAATTTAATTGCATCTCTCACTATATTTAAGAGTAGGAAATTATATTAACTATCATTCCTGCAATGATCTTTTTATATCAAATCTGTTTTTCATTACTATTAACTAACTACTTTAAATTGCGTTCGATTCATTTAACTCTTCCTGCTGAGTCGTTCTGTCAGTATAAAAATAATCCTATCTCACGGAAACCGCAACCAACAACTGGACACACGATCTCGCAAGAAAATAATAAAGCAAAGAAACAGTTATCTGCATGATTCGTCGTCTCACATCCCATGTACGAGTTTGTTGTAAAAGTGTAGGTAAGCCACTAGTTGATCCGGTTCTAGATCGGTCATACGGTCATTTTTTTTCTGTCGTAAAAAATATGCAAGGAAATGAATTTACCTTAAGTAATTGTAGGTACATGGTTTCGAAATAAAAAATCGTTTGGTTAAATAACTGATAAATTCGATATTTTCTTTTTATTGATTGGGAATATCCAACTAAACTTCGTTTGAAAATTATTGATTATTTCAGTTAATTTACATTTCTGTCTTAAGCCCACATTACGTGCATTAATGAACAATATTCTAATTTTACTCTAATAATAAATAATAATATGTAATAATAATAAAACGTCTAAGTTTACTCATGTGAAATTAAATTGTCAAAATGAAAACCGCAGCAAATAGAGGATATTGTAAAAAGAAAATTTCGAAGAAAAGTGCACTCATTTGATAGTGCACATAATAATATAGCTCCCTCAAAAATAAAAACACAAACTTGGTCACAGAAACAGGTGACGCGTCGTTCGCACCGGGATCATCCCGGTACGACCTGAACTGGAACACCGCCAGAAACAGGATACCTTCTCAAAATTCTTCGATTCAACAGGGGACCCCGCTTTTGTTTGTAAAATTTTATTTAGGCGCAATTTTCCTCTGTCCTTTAACTTTTTCTCGCCTATTCTGATCGTTTCGTTCGAATATTATTGTTACTATCATGCGGGATTGACAAAGAAATCGTGTGATAAGAAAGAAACGGCGATTGGTTTCGCGGCATTTGCCAATATAAATAAACAATTTGATTATGTTTATTCCTTTCGAAAATTTTGAGACGTAATTCGAAAACCTTTTTTCTCGAAATTTTTATGATATAGAAAGTGGATAAAAAAATGCTACAGCTTGTAATAAATGTATATGCTTATTGACGTTTTTCTATTTCTCCACGGTAAAGTAATCGCATGTTCTCCTTGTGTGAACCCTTAAGATTTGCTCATTTGCATTTAATGTTATAGTTTATTTAAAGTTTGTTGGGGTGGTATTATTGTTTATCTACACAAAATCGTGTATAAAACTGAGACAAGAAGATATCGATATTAATTTATAATTTTTCTACTGTGAACAGTGCTATATAAAGGGAGTTGTAATCTTTGAAACCATGCATTGAGTATAAGTAAGCAGTACCAAACATGTTGTAAATAAAACCATTAAATCACTTTTAAAGCTCTTACTCAAAAATATGAACAAAACTCAAAAACATGTGAAACAGCAAGAATATAAATTTTGTGAAATATATCTAAAGGAAATCGAAATAAATTACCATAAAATTCCTTTTTTGTTTTTTAATGACCCGACTACATATACGCAGTCCATAAATTTTCAAGTTCAAATAATTTACACCTATAATTTTGTTTTTTAATGCCACTGAGATCTATCCATCACTGCCAAAAACCTAAAGTCAAAAAACACTTCGATCTGCGTTTACACTAACACTGTACTAAACTAACTCAAAATATTTTGTTCTTTTGAGTCTTCTCTCTAATCCAGTATTATCGTGGAGCAGAATGGCCTCGATGTTTACATGTTGGTGGAGTCGCTGGTTATGCTTATGACCACCTGTCATATTTTTGATTATTTTGTTGCATTTCCAGGTCCCTGTAGATACCAGACCATCAACTCAGAGAGCGTCAACCATTTTCCTTAATACTTTATTCTGAAATCTCTTGATGATGTGGATGTTGTTTGTCTTAGCACAGCGCACAGCTATTTAAAAAGATGGTTTAATGTATGTATTCAGAACATTTTGAAGCAAAAAAAAGAATTACCTTCTTATTCATATTTATTTTAATATTAAATGATAATATTTCAACACAAGAATCAGAACATAAAACGATATTGCAAAAATAAAACCAGGTAAGGCGAAAAAATATCATTAACATAAATGAATAATTGTTAGCAACAATCATTCGAGCTCTGTACATGGGAATGGTTAATAATACCTTTTCTCATCTGGCTACAACTGTAGTATCCGACTTAAAATAAAACGTGTTGCTCGGATAATAATTAATAACGCATTTCGCATTGGCATAACAGCGTTACATCACTTCTGGTTGGACCTTTTTTGTTCGCGGATTATGATTAACAAGTCTATAAGATGCAAGATAAGGCGTCGGCATCTCTTTGGTGCTGTTTGTGTTCTACAAATCGTGATGTTTATCGAGCGAACAGTTGACCCATGCATCGTAAATGATTTTATTTTTATGTTATGCAGTTATCAGAATTTTATTATCCTAAAGGGTTTTTACTGTAAGAGGAAAATAGTACTGTAAAACAGTTTACTTACCGATCATAAAGATTAATCCAGTTGTAGACATAGTTGCTAATGTGTAAATGTGTACATGTACTAATGCAATAGTACATCTACACATTAGCAATAGCTCTACAGTGTTGGTCAACATTTTAAGATGGGTATTGAGAATATAAAAAGTAAGAGGCAGATACAAATATTGACATAATAGTATATAAACTTCTACTTAGCTTTGGTAATAGGAGTAATCAACGGAGGATAAGGACAAATTGTCAAATTTATCTCAATTAAATGTAAACAAATAATGTCAAATTCAAAAACCCAATTACAGCTCAGTCGTGGTCTGTAAAAACAAGTTTGTTGTCGGTCTAATTGGTAAATCGGAAAACTATTTACAGTTAAAGAAAATTCGGTATGAAATATGTTAAGTTACCTTCAAAGCAGTGATTGTTGCATATTAATTTTGCAATCAAACTCTATCAGGGATGTCCGAAGATTTTCAAAACTTTTTTGCGTGGAAAATTCTTTGATATACATCACTCAATTTTTTGTGTATGGAAGAGCAAACAAGCTTTCTGGTTAATTTTGAAAAATTATCGGTTAATTAGGTGAGCCTGGGGAATTTTTCAAATGTTCTATAACATTACATAAAAAAATACCGTTTTTACTAAAACTATTACCGTAATTTCGGGTGACTTTGACTCACTTTCGAAGTTTAAATGTAGATTTCAGTATTCTGAATATATAAAAGTATGTTTCTTTATTTATTTGTATTTGAGTTTTTGACTACCTTTTTACAAAAATTACAATAAAACACAAAGAAGCGCTTACTTTATGCTAAAAAAAAATAAATATGTGGTGTGCAAAGTCACCTGCTAGTGTTGGGTGACTTTGTCTCAAGCTACATTTTACATTTATTCTCCGTGATTATTATTGTTTGGGCTAAAGTCACCCTACACGATTAATCAGAAACAAACATTTTGTTAGGTATAAAAAATATTTATTTAAATTTCAAAGAAAAAAAACTAAAACTAACATGAAACTTTACATAGTTCACAAAAAACATAATTTCTTAACAAAAAATGAACAATAAAATGATTTACAAGCTTTTTTTTAAATCTGGATAGAAATATCGGTTATCTCCAAGTTCCAATGGCTCTGTGAAATCAATATTATCCAAGTGGTAGGATTTTCTTACGGCGAATTCGGGCCATTGCTATAAACTTCTTTCACCCAGTATTATTACTTGCACCCAACCATAACAGTTATTACTACCTCTTACAAATCCATCGAATTTTCCTGGAAAGCTGTCCAAGTAGTCGGACGGATACAATTACGAAGTCTCCAACTCGAATGGGAAACTCTTGTAGATCTGAATTATTCCTATAACTCTCATTAGATGCAGAATTAGACGTAGTATCTGCAGTGTTTCCAAAATCTTGTATTTTATTGAAACGTTTTGTTTTTTTACCATCTTATGTTTAGGCAATTCACTAGAGCCAGCTGCAGCAATGGTCGCTTGTTCAGATAATTCTTGACCTAGGCTACTGCCAAGTACAACTTCGTTTCCGTCTGTTCCGACTTCAATTAACGTCTCCGAGGACCTCATTTTGTAGATTTTTTTTCTCTGTTTCGCAAATCTGATTATTGGCTTGATTGCTCGCCTGTTCAGTTTTCCTTCCAATGTTTACGTTTTGCTGCCATTCCAGTTTTCGTTTTTGATTTTCTTGTTGTGCCATTTTCTTGTACTGGCTTCTTCTTAGCCGCTTTTTTTTGCAACTGCACCATCTTGTTGGCTTTTAACATCTTCAGCACAGATACTTTTTCCTGCTGCAATTTCTATTTTTCTTTTAACAATTCCAACAGCTGTGGACTGTACCCCTTTTTTCTGCAAGAAAATTTAAAACAGCGTCACTTACTCTCGAAGGTACTTGCCCAGCATCGGTTTTATAGTTTGGAATTCTGGTTAGTACTTCCTCTGCGTTTAGGGGAAAATACCACATTTTCTAAAGCCACTTTCCAAATTTTTTCCGCCATTTACACTAATTATTTCAACCAGTTTTTTCAAAAGGGTGAGAAAGGTGCTTTTTGGGATTAAGTTGGTGTAAACATTCAGTGTTTTGTATTCTACCGAAATATTTCTCCAAGGTATTTTCATCGGTCGAAAGTAGGCGACATCTAATGGCTGTGTTAGGTGCATAGAATTGTCAGGAAGACACACGAATTTAATATTTCTGCTTCACAAAGCTGTAAAACTTTTAATGATATATGGACGATATATTTTAATGCCAGGAATGTGTTTCAATGTTGGTAATAAAAGAGAAGTGAACCAGTCTTCGAAACAAGCAGTGTCGAAGCATCCGCTTTTCAATCTGTTGTACCGTGCCCCATTTGAGCCATTTTCTACCCAAGTCGACCACAGTTTATTGGATTTATATACGACGTATGTAGATAGCATTTCTCCAGCCGCATTTCCACAAAACATTATTGATGTTGCCGATTTACTAAAATTCATCATTCCTTTAGGATATTTAGTCCCACGTTTTGTTAAAATTTTCTTTTTGTCGGGGTGGTCACTTAAATTTGTTTCATTGTAGTTGTTAGCTGGGACATCGACGAGTTCATTCTGCAATTTGTTAAAGTAGTCTCTTATAGTGGTTTCACTAATTTCTGCTCTCGATCGTTTAATGTTGCTTGTAAAACGTTGAGTTAACAAGGGATTTTGTTTAAGGAAAGCCGTAAAATAGTTTCGAAACACAATTCAGATATCTGCCTTAATCTGAGCCTTCTAAAAATTGCAAGTCATAGCAGACGTGGATAAAGATGTTAATAGAGACATGGGGAATCTAAAATTTGCATTCCACGACATGTCTCCTCAACTAAACAGAAATCATTAGCGAATTGGTTTCTTGTACTCATACAGAGTAGATCCGAATAAAATGAAAAAGACAGTCAAGATTTCAGTTCACGTACAAAGCGTCTATTTATCTGTTTATACGTATTTCGCTTTAATAAAGCTCATCAGAACAGCTATTCATAGGCGTTCTCAACGTGAAAAATAAATCTTTCCCGTCTTTAAGAAGCAACAATAAAATGGCTTCGAAATGGACGCAATAGCGACATCTGATATTAAATCCGTAAAATAGTTTCGAAACACAATTCAGATATCTGCCTTAATCTGAGCATTCTAAAAATTGCAAGGCATAGCAGACGTTGATAAAGATGTTAATAGAGACATGAGGAATCTAAAATTTGCATTCCACGACATGTCTCCTCAACTAAGCAGAAATCATTAGCGAATTGGTTTCTTGTACTCATACAGAGTAGATCCGAATAAAATGAAAAAGACAGTCAATATTTCATTTCACGTACAAAGCGTCTATGTATCTGTTTATACGTATTTCGCTTTAATAAAGCTCATCAGAACAGCTATTCATAGGCGTTCTCAACGTGAAAAATAAATCTTTCCTGTCTTTAAGAAGCAACAATAAAATGGCTTCGAAACGGACGCAATAGCGACATCTGATATTAAATCCGTAAAATAGTTTCGAAACACAATTCAGATATCTGCCTTAATCTGAGCCTTCTAAAAATTGCAAGGCATAGCAGACGTTGATAAAGATGTTAATAGAGACATGGGGAATCTAAAATTTGCATTCCACGACGTATAAACATACGTCTAAACGTATAAACAGATACATAGACGCTTTGTACGTGAAATGAAATCTTGACTGTTTTTTCATTTTAAGGAAAGCATTTAACCAGTCTTTTCCTGGCAAGTCATTTTTAAATTGCTTAATAATTTGACCATCACGATCTAAATAATTTTTCACTAAACTTCGTAAATCTGTCTGATCCAATGGAAGTCCGTATAAAGATAAGCTACAAATATGAGACGTGAAGGCGTCCTCTTCAGCTTCCGTAAAAATTGTCTGACCACCATATTGTTTTGTATGCCTATTGTTTAATATATTTTTTAAAGTACTTCCTGGCACTCCAAATTCTATTGCAGCTTTTCTCTGTGTCTGCCGTGTAATTTCCATAATTTCTACTACAAGCAACACGTTTGTAATTGGAGGGCATCTAAAAGAGAAAAACGGTTACCTATGTCGTTAGTGCTATAAAGTTAATAAACCCTGCAGTTGTTACAAGGCTAAATTCAAATTTAAAATCAGCATTTACTTACTTTAATTTAATATAGAACCAACGAATGACCAAAATTCGACAATCAACAAACTGGCCCAAAGTCACCCGAAAACCGTTAAATTCTGTAGCACCTTGCAAATAATACCCGACCTTCTTAGTCTCGAATGGTCTCGATGTCTCAACTGCAATAATGCTGCATGGCGGTTAAGAATTCGCAGATTTTCAATACGCAATTATGTATTTAATCTTACTCTTTTTCCGGGTCAAAAAATCTTATGTGAAATGGCTACATTTTAGAAATTCGTTTTTTTTTTACTAATATAACATAGTTACTAAAATATCTTTCTCCTAAAATGAGCCAAGTTACTCTGGTGGGCCTAAGTCACCCGAAATTACGGTAACGCATCTTCTGATTGGACTCTGGTATTGTCCCACGTAATTTTGTATATCTGAGATCTATCATTTTTTATTTTTGGTATAAGATTGGTGTTCTTTATTAATACACTACCTTTTCACGGAGACAATGTATTTTATAAGCACAATCTTTTGATATTTATTGTTCTTGTGGTTTAGGTTTAGACGAAGGCAAAAAGATCTTGTGTTGATTAAAATTTTATAAAGAATTTATTATTGTGAATATATTTCCAGTATATCATATTATAGACATGTTAGATCATTTACAATGACAACCTTAAAGCTACAGAAAATATTTACCAGACGTGGGACGATAAACATCGGTATTATTGTACGACGGTATGACAAAACCAAACTATTAGACGATCACATAATCCGCATTCTCTCGCAGTTTATATATTTTCTGAATAAAATATTCTATTACGTGGGTTAAAAGGTTCAGCGAAAACTAAAAAATCATCGATATTGCTCTTATGCAATCGCGAACAGATGGTTTTTACGTTGTAAATATTGATTGGTATTATCAAAATACATTTCATTAGTACACGATTGAATATTTATAATTTGAATTTGAGTTTCGGCAAATTCACTAATAAAAAAAGTTACAACTGATTTTATAATCATTATTTTTGAAGCGTAACAATATCGAGATATTCTAGACTGAATATATCGATACATAACAAATGTAGTCAATAGATTCAGTCTGTGGCCACAGATTAATAAGAGCAATAATAGTAATCGATAAAAAAATAGAAATGAACATACCTATTATGCAAAAAAGAAAGCTAACTACTAAAGAACTTACGCAAAACAGTACCAATTACCAGAAACATCTTGAACCTAAGCTAAATCCGATAGACTAATTAAAGCACGAGTATAAAGCACTGCCATCAAAAACCGAGATGAAACCGAAACCGCAAAATAATAACTTACAGATAAAAACACAACCTATGATCAAGGACAGAAGCTCCACGGATCATGGAGTCAAATTCACTAGAATATAAGAATAAGACAAGACATAAGGGACAACAATGTCAAAAAAGATCGAAAATGATATCGAGAAAAACAAGAGCATGAAAGTGTTAAAACTCCAAATAGCAAATGCCGATCCTAACCAATACATCAGAGAAAAGACAAAAATGAAATCACTATAAACGAGAAAAATCAGATATGCGTGTGTGTAGAGGAAATGGATGGCCGTAGACATGGTCTATTAGCCACAGGATTTATTTTTATTTATACACATGTACAGAAAAATCAGTTAATAAATATTGCTAAAGAATACTACATATACAGAATTATAGTAGTTCAACCTAGTAATATCCGAAAATCTAATGAAAAAGTGCCTCTTTGAAGGTGCTGTTCTAACCTCTTGACAAAATTCGCAGGTACTTTTACTACACTAAATAGGTACAACTAAATAAGTTTGATAGTTAACAGCCTGTTCAATAAGCGCGAATTGGCAAAGGTTATAGTACCATAGAACACCATAGGCAGTACGGACGCAGGCATTTAATGTTTGTGGATTACAATAAAAAAGCATTCGATTCCATAGAACTCGGGGCCATTAGACAGATTAGAACAATGCAAGAATTGATTCCAGGGCTAGAATAGTTCAAAATACGACAATGCAACTATAGTACATTTGAAAATGATTGATAGCACAAATTTTATTGCACGTGAGATAAAACCATTTCTTTCTAAAATAAAATATTCAGCATTGTTCTGAATTAATTTGTAGTCATTTTAATCAACAAATCATATAAGTAGGTAATTTGTACAGGTACAAAATATTTACAATTTCCAAAAAGGAAAGGGTAAATTTATGAGGCCTCAACTTTCTTAGAAAGGATTAGTTTCCAAGTCGTAGAACGTGTTTTGCAGATTGTGAATAATTTTAGTTAAGGTTAACAGGTTGTGATTGTAAAGTCCTGTGATTATGACATGCCGAATTGTTGGTTCTATAGTAAAAAACGATATTAATATTGAACTTGTGTAGTAAAAATGTCACAAACGTCTAATTTTACTGCTGTTAAATTAAAGTGTCATGTAATCGTGCCAATGAAAACGTTTGTGTTAAATGTACGTGATGCTCATGTACATGTAAATTTTACGAGTACTGTTCGGAGTAGTTTCTAAGTGTTCAGATATGACCGGAGCTGGAGAACCAACTATTTATAGACTTTTAAAGCAACGAAAGAGTGGAAGTATTAAAGAACCACCTAAAACGTCAACAGGGAGAAAACACATTCGTATAGACAATACTGTGAAACAATCGATAAGAAGAAAAGTTCATTCATTTTATTTACGAAAAAAGATTCCTACTTTGGATAAACTTTTAGTAGACATTAATGAAGACGAATCTTTGCCAAACATTAAGAGATAAATTTTGGAAAACTTTACGTGAATTACGATTCGTTTATGAGAATTATCTCGTCAGACATTTATAGAAGGTTTGTCTACGGCTTAAAATTTCCAAATAGTAAAGGTCGCCGTTTAATTATCACTCATATATTGGAGGAGATAAAGGATTTGTTGATGCAGGCTAGTTAGATTTTATTTCAAATTCTACGAACGACTACCACGAAGAAATTACTGCTGATGTTTTTGAGGAATATTTCAGTCAAATGATAGATTTTATTACTGAACAATTCTGTAATAGTATGTACAAATATGCATGTAGACCATGTACAAATCCAATTATCATTCAGGATAAAGGAAGCGTTACTTAACACTAAATGGAGAAAGCAAGAACTCTTGGATTCTCTAATAATCAAAGCAATAGTAGTGCCAGTAGAAGGTTTACTCAAAAAGAGTTATAGCAGCTATGCAAACAATATTCACTAAAATTTAAGAAATATAGTGTAGATGAAATAGCAAAAGAACGTAGAGTTAAAGTGTTGCGATTATAATCTTATCACTGTGAACTTAACCCCGTAGGACTAATCTGGGCTCAAATGAAGGGATATGTCGCGAGAAATCATACAAAATTTAAACTTCAAGATGTTCGTCGACTATTATCTGACTCCATATCAAAAAGCATCAACTTTTTTTTTGTTAGTCGTACCAGACAGAAAAAATTAATTCGAGTATAAGAAATGATTGTTTTTTTTTATGGTTTTTTAATAATCGTAGAAGTTTACGTATAGTACGGCTTAGGAATGTTTGAAGCGGAAAAAACAAAAAATTTTTGTATCTCAATAAAAAATATTTCCGGATTCTTGTCTGCAAATCCCCAAATGATTGTAAAATTAACGAAGTTGTTTAAAAGTAATCACTTTTTTTAAATACAAGTACCTTTTTAATGCGATTTAATTAATATAATTTCCATGATATCGAATAATTATCATTCTCTGTTTAATTTTTAATAACGACTTGTGTAACTGTTATTGTTTTATAATGATGCCCCGGCGATCGGAGTCAAGGTAGTTCTTTCAATTAAACTTATCGTTCTTCGGTGGATAAAGGAGCTTTGTTTATTAAACGAATAAACGCAAAATAAAAATACCCAATACTTCAACCGATGGTTATGTGCTCATACAGGAAGTAAGATTATAGCGTACAAAGATGTAACGCGTGAGTTGGCATTTGTTAGAAGCATTGTCTTTGGTAATATATACTCAGTGACATTAGAAGTGTTACCCCAGAAGGAATACTTTCTTGAACTTAATTTTTTGGCAACATAATGACTATTTAAAACATGCTATGATAACAATACCAATGTTTTATCTTTTCTACTTTTTGTAAAAATAAAGTTTTATCCAAACTTTAGTTGAAGACACCAAAATTACCACCATGTTAGCGATTTTGACAGGAGTAGAATTATTGCGTATAGAGATATGGGTTTGTCATATCGTAAAGTTGACCGTCGTGTTAATTGTACGGCAATGACGGTTATTCGTGTCTGCTTTGTGTGGACAAACGAAGGTAGAGGAACACGAAGAAGACCAATTGGTCAACCGAGGCGTACCACAGAGCGTCAAGAGAGGCGCTTTAGATTACTGGCTCTGCGATACCGTTTTGCTACTACGTGTCAAATTGCTGACCAATGGTTTGGAGTAGTAGGTAGACCTGCTAGTATGCTTACATTATACCGTCGCATTCGAGCCTTTGGACTGATTTCATTCCGCCCACGACTAGTGCTTCCTTTGACTCTGGACCAATGTCATCAACGTTTGAATTGGTACAGAGAACGGCACCATTGGGTGGCAGAATGGCGTAGTATAGCATTCAGTGATAAATCACGATTCTGTTTAGGAATGCATGATGGTTAGCATGGTAAGACGCTGCCGTGGGGAACGACGAGATACCGGGTTTGCTATTGAGAGGCATGTACACAGGACAGTTGGAGTAATGGTTTGAGGCGCTATTGCCTATGGTATCCGATCACCACTTGTATTTATTCGAGGTAATATGACAGCTACGCGTTATGATGATGACATTTTACAAACCACTTTACTGCCTTATCTCGACGGCCGTCAAGACGTCCTTTTTCAGCAAGACAACGCGCGTCCCCATATCGCTCGTCAAACTATGGACTTTCTCCAAGAAGCTGGCGTTAATGTTTCGTCATAGCCGCCCCGTGCTCCGGATTTAAATCCTATCGAACATGTATGGGATATGATGGGAAGGAGACTGTCCACTCTGCACCTTCCTCCACAGACTCTGGCACAATTAATACATGAAGTTCAAGTTGTTTGGAACGAGGTGCCACAAGCAGACATCGATCATCTCATTTTTTCAATGCCTAGACGTATAAAGGAGTGTATTCAGCTGCGGGGTCGCCAAACACATTATTCATTTTTTTTCTGATTACTTGTTAATAAAAATTCTTGACAACGTTATCGTTTCATTCTTGATGTAAATCTACCATGTTGCCAAAAAATTAAGTTCAAGAAATTATTCCTTCTGGGTGTAACACTTCTAATGTCACTGAGTATATATTAGATGACATAAAAATGAGACATAACAAGTTTCAATGTACTGCAAGTAAGATATGGATATTTTGGATTGATTGTAGTGATTTACAAATAGCTAAAAAGGTGTCCAGATAATTATGTTTAATTCTGCTTTCCAAAATCCAGATAATTTTACTTTAATTGTTCTTATTGTACTTCATATACTTGTCTACTCTCTTTTTGCATTTCGCAGAACTTCTCTATTCGTACATTCCAACTGTTATGATATTGTTGCTAACTCTCATATGACCTTTGAGGTCTTTGTCCATTTTGTTTGCCCCTATAGAGCCTTCGACTGTAGAAGAAAAACGTTATTTGAGGAGGCCATGAAATCGCTTAGTTCTACGTGTTGGTAGTCACCATGTACAATGACGTGACATTTTTGGTTTGATATGTCGATGTAAAGTTTGGCTAAGCCAGTATTTTTTAAAAACATTTTTAGGAAAATTAAGTAAAAATGAAAATGAAACATTAACTTTAATTTTTTTAATGGCAGTATCAAAAGCAAGTGCTCTTAAATCCCATCTCTACTAGATATTTAATTAAGATTTAAACATAAGTTAGGTTTTTGTTGTCCCTTTATAAAAAGTTTCATTTATTCATCACAAATTCAGAACATGAAAAACTTAGAAAATATAACAAAACGTGTTTTTTAAGCGAAGCTTCTATACTGGTGTTGTATTTTACTTTTTTCTTTATAGTGAAGTGCTAAGTCGAGCGTCACGGAACTAGCGTCACAAGATGCAGTCATCACGAGTAATTTCATGAAAGTTCGCAGAAGCTGTTACATTAGTCCAACGGTTATTTTTAACATTAATATTTTTTGCTTCTGGAAAAATGCAAATATCACTAGCTGATTATATGGGTATATCGAGGCCAACATCTTCAAAAATTGAAAATATATCAAACAAATAATGAAATAATCCAAGTTGGAGAAGATTTTTATGATATTCTATGATTTCCAGATACATAGCTTCAGTTTGATTCTTATGTAGGTTCAAATGCATAAATATATCTTTCGGAAAAATAATTTTTGCATTAAATGTCCAAAAAATCAGTGACTAGTTTAAAAATTAGAAATATTGTTGCAAAATAGCTGGGTTCTGTATATGATCAAACATTTAGTGATAGTGGCATACATTAGTTGATTAGTGTGGTTACAGTTTGAAATCATATTTGATGACAGAGCTAGACAAGATGCTAGAACAGAAGCAGAGAATCTGTATAATGAATCTCCCATACGAATTAGGAATGTTGTGGAAAGACGACAATACAGGGTATGAAAACGATGATTCCCAATTTTTAAAAACCAAATGAGATTAAATTTGAAAGTGACTATGAATGTAATAGTAGCAATAGCAGTATTTCATGACATCACCATAGAAAATGGAAACTTGTTTCCTGTAGATCATAATCTAGGTCAACAAGAACACCATTTAATTAAAGCCATAAAAAAGAAAAAAAAAAGAAGACAATTTCCTTCAATTTCAAGGTGAAATTGAGGGAACATTATTGTGAATTATGTATTAGACAAAATTTTGCACAACTGAATTCAAAATTACTAAAAAATATTTTCTATTAAAATAATTGTTTTGTGTCTGAGGTTATTTGCAATGTATAATTTTACACTTACTTTCACCTTTGTCAAAATAAATTTTATTGGATATTATGATGCTTATATTTCAGTAATTTGCATTTTTATAATTGTAATAATTGTAATTCTGTACTGTGTTTAGAACGAATAAACGGATCAAATTTGCTTTACAAATTATGCAACAGACATAACTGAATACTTTAGAAATTTTAAGTCTTACATTTTTTTTATGTTTCTTGTATGACGTATAGACGTATTGGATTTTTGTATGTTTAGTAAATTTGTCTTAATTAGCTACTATACTTGCAGGTAATCCATTTTAGTTATTTTAAAGTAGCTTTAGATTATAGATTTTATTAATATGTAAGTATATAACTTTTATTGTCTTAATCCAATTTTACCAAAATCCATTTCCACTAAATTAAGGAATTTTAGTGTTAGTGTACCCTTTAAAAATCGAGGATTCCAAACTTTTTTCTTTATCTTGACGATAAAGCAAATTGGCAGACCGATGTGAATATTGATTTTTATGGTTTTTTAATCTTCTCAATTGGTTCGTTGTAATAAATTGGGAGTTGCTGGGATAGGCTTAAAGGTCAAATAAACTTTGAGTGGAACTGTAGTTGAACTGTGGACTATATATGATTTATATTCAAAGAGAATTGATTTAATCTTAAAGTTTAGTTTGTTGTACAGGATAACATTTTTACCAATCACATTGCATTTACATCAAATTTGCTCGCCAAAAATATTAATTAATATAGAAGAAATAAAGTATAATAAATCTTTCCAATATGTTAGTTTAGATGATGAGAAAGAAGTGTATTTTATGCTGTGATGATCAACTGCCCAATATCAAAGGATAGTAAAGCAAACGTCAATTAGTGTTAAAGTAGTAGGAGTAGAAGTAGTCCTCATCTTACTTAATGAAGAAAAATGGGTCGCAAACCCATCAACCGTCAATACACAAAGAGATGATAAATAAACACAAAAAATCAGAATTTGGTATTATCCTGAGGGTACAAACGTCACCCTCGGAATTTTCAACTAAAAGCATGGCTTCTTGCCTACAGGATGGGGGCCAAGTGAGTATCCTGTCAAATTTGGCTAAACAAATCACTTTATAATAAACAACGACAGATTATAACAACTTCTTTGTAAATAATCTTTTTGAAGCCGATTTCGTATATGGAAATCGAAACGTTAAAAAACAAGCGTAAAATGTAATTTTTATGACAATCAATTGTAAAAGAATAGAAAAAAAGTTGATCGGATATCTAAGAAAAAAAATGACGCATTCAAAAATTCTTCTGGGAATCTCTACAAGGAGAAGAGGTATAATGAAGTCATTGTATTAATCGATTATCCATAACAGGAAACAGGAATAATCATCTCAGATCTCAGACACCAATTGAAAATTAGATTAGATTGACTTATTAAATAGAGCGTTTTAGCATGCTGTACGTATGTGCGATTACAGTAGCACGCCATCTTTATGATTCTCAATTCACCTCTATATATACCTATATTACCCATATATTTCTATAGGAAAAATTATTAAGATATGTTAATGTTGAAACTAATTACTGAGTCGATGACAATCTCTAATTTTTTTTCGTAGTTTTCGTTTCTATATATTATTGTTGTATTTCAATGCGTTTTTACTCTATTCTGTTTTGTTTTCGCTATCCCGTGCTAAGCACATCTTTATTAAATACCCTCGGTTAAATGTTTCATCAACTCATGACCATTTTGTAAACCTTATGTTATGGTAATCCTATACCGATTTCTGAATGATCGATTTATCCGTGAGCTTGTTGAAACCCACGGGTCAAAAGTTTAATGAATGTAACGGCAAATTATAAAACAATTTTGCGTTTGAAACTAATTGGTAACCGTCTATCGCAAACGTGTGCTTTGACTTGACCATGTTTTGTAACCCAATAACCCATGTAGAATGTTTACTATATATCATCAGGGTCATAGGCCAATTACATCATAAATCAAAATAAGTCAAATAATATATAATTATTGCATCAACATTTTATAAAAGTCATTATTTTGTCCGACAAAAGAAGAATCTGCAGGGAAAAAAGAATTAAGTTCATTTCAACTTTATTTTTATTTTTTTAATAATTACCTCTCGGTTTTTTTATTCTACAAGTGGCTATTTTCTTTGCTATCCTTATGCGTGGTCAGTCTGCCCTGTTTTATCACTATTGTCCTTTGATCACTTTTTTTTTTGTCAATTTTTGTCCAATTTTTATTGAATTCGTCATATTGTCGTAACCCTCACAACATTTATATAAATCTGAAATTTTCTAGTCTTATACCACATTTCATTATATATTTTTTCACTTTTCATTCGTCTACCAGTTTTTTCAACTTAAGAATGAACCATGTACAATCAAGGAACATTTTTACTATTAGCTGAAAGTTTCTAATACATTTAAATTATAATAGACTACCTCCATTATATTGTAGGTTATACATAACGGAATTCTTTTTTATTATACCGGTTTTCTGTAATTTATGTAACAGTTCAAGCAATCATTATTCACCTTTTGATCTTTAACCGTTCAAAAATCGATTTCCATATTGCCACTAATGGGTAGTATATATAAGTAGTGATTTTAGCATATTCGAAAGCCAGTTTTTACATGAATTTATATTATTTTTATGTAACAATATCGTCTTATTATGTTACTACTTGTCAGTTGCATTCGTTAATTTATTTAACTATTTAGATTCCGGATTCCTAAACGGTCGGTACATATAATAAACAAAGCATAAAATAAAATATGTCGAATCGTGTATTAGCAAAATGTTCTTACAATTTTTTTTTGTTTATTTGCGGCTTCCCAGTTTTTATGAATGGCTTGAAGCCTAGGCCCGATGTCCATATATCATGATTTTATAATATATCTTGTAGAAAGTTAAGGTTTGGAATTACCACGCAAAGTCAATCAAGTGGCGGAAAATTCAAAGGAATGGTTGCCGAAGAAAAGTCGTCTAAACCAAATTCAAACACCTGATCAATATTATTGAGAAATGCCATCTACAATATAACATATGTTATCTTGTAGATGGCATTTCTCGGTACCAACGAAGCACAAAGGAATGTGATTTTATAATTATTATGTATGGACGGGAAAGTGGTCATTTTGCAGACGGTTTTTGCGCCGCACCGTCAGATCTGTGTTTATAAACTAGATACGTAGTATAGCTTGTCGGTATAAATTTCAATTGATAGTTGTTATGTCCTATTTTCATACAGATGAATTAGACGGTTTTGCAACAAATGTTTTAGGTAAGGTATATATCGCACAAGTTAAGTGTTGATATGTTGCGAAGTATATTGTGTAACTTTTAATAATATGAAATAGATAAAAAGTATGTATTACATTGTATTGTCCAACTACTAAAAACATATATGCCGCTAACATTATGAGGCGATGCATATTGTTGACAGTATTTGGTGATAAGGTTTTTTTTTGTGAAATACTTGTTAAACCTTTATGATTACCAATCTTAGAATATGAAATATAGAGAAGAAGGTAACTTTGAATATAGTACAACTTAAAATGTAAACGAAATTGTAATAAAAACTGTATTGTCAGTAATTTTTAAATGGTGGATTTTATGAGTAAACGGAATAACTCAAAAGTGTATTATGGTCTAATAAAGTTTCTATTGAAAGCTCATAAGTTGTATAACCTTTGTTTTATCCAATTATTTATAGCTTTCCTAATTTTTCCCTTTGCCTAATTGACAGGCAATGTGCTAAAAAATATAATCGTCACCTGGACGAGACATGAGAGACTCAGTTTTTTTATTTGTTTCTTTTATGTTTTTTTTTCTTACTATTAAGTTAATTGGGCATTTACTTCTGCAAATGGCACACTTTCCAAAGATTTAATCCAAAAAAGTATCTAAATTATTCCAGAGAATTCTTTTTTAGCCGCTAGCGGACGACGACTTTCAAGAAATAGCTGAGTTAGTGCTACCAAGGGATAAGCCAAAACGACAAAAAGACTGCTATAAGACTGTAAAACAGCAATTGCTGACCAAAATATCATCAAAATTAATAATATAAAGTTAAACAATATAATATAAAAAAATGTTTGACGAAAAAAGAAAATGTTCCTGAAACAGAAATTAACGTATGTGTATTGAAAGATAATTTATAAACAAATGAGGGAATTTCTACAAAGAAATTAAAAGGGAACGAAGCTAGTATAAAGTCTATCCCAGATATTTTCAGGATGAGAGGTGATATTTATCGGATCGAATAGATGGAAAATTGGAAAGATGAATATCTACATATAAAACTAGCAAACAAAGAAAAAAACCAAAATGATAATCAAGAAATATCTATCAAAGAGGGTATTATTGATGTATATAATATGAAATTTAAAAAATAAGGCAAAGTGAAAATGATATAATTGTCGAGAAGGAAGGTGACGAACCGCTTTAAGAAAAACTGAGAGTTGACAGTTAACTCCCCAAATAGTGGAGCGACTTTATGACCAAAACACATAAATGGTGAGGTTATAGAATGTGACAACTATAGTAAGCTCATTGTTATAAGATTCAATGTAAAAGATGATTAGACATTGAATTAAAATCAAAGTAAAGAATGAGTTCGGCAGATATCGAGGTAGCTTTAGGACATACAGATCGGTAATGATATTTTTTTATAATGAAACAGATTTTGACTAGTTAAAACGATTTTAATGTGATAAAACGAATGTAATACAGTAATACAATAAATATGCTACAGAAAATGTAGGTTTAAATATAAATATCTCGAAAAAAAAAATCATGACCAATTTGGTACCCAACCAGAACATCAGTATTGGTGGGAAAGAAATAGAACACATAGATAGATATAAATACCTGGGACATGAAATTATGATTGGCAGGGATAACCAGACTCATGAACTGAAGAGAAGAATCGGCCTTGAGTGGGCAGCATTTGGAAAACAGTCTTGACGTACGGAGCAGAAACACTTACCTTAACAAAAGCAGCAGCTACCAAACTGAGAGTCACGCAGAGAAGAATGGAGCGGTCCATGTTAGGAATAACTCTGCGAGACAGAATAACCAACGAAGACATCAGGAGAAGAACCGGAGTGACTGACATCATCGAGAAGATAGCCAGACTAAAATGGAGATGGGCAGGACACATAGCCAGAATGACAGATGGGCGATGGGCAAAGAGGTTATTGGAATGGAGGGCAAGGGAAGACAAGAGAAGCGTCGGTCGACCACCTACAAGATGGACTGACGATTTAAGAAGACTCAATAAAAACTGGATAAGAGCGGCGCAAGATAGACGGGGTTGGAAACATGAGGAAGAGGCCTATGTTCAGCAGTGGACTCTTGAGGCTGCATGATGAATACAATAAATATATATTATGTCTATTATAAAATTATAAAACTTATTTAAGGTCTACTAAGTGAAACCAAGATCAGAGTTATGATAGAACGTCTGATAACTTTAACATCAATAGAAGTCTTCCACAAGGCGATCCACTATCTTTTGTATCTTAATTTAACTCTGGAAAAACTTCTCTATCATCATTCCATTTGCCTTTATCCCAATGGCTCTGGAAAAACTTTTGTGAAAGAGTAAAACTTACATTAAAGGCTTAACAAACCATCAGATATCAATGTGTAGCGTATGCGGACCATCTTGTTCTTATAAAAAGAATATCAACTGAATTATCAGACATTTTTAATAGACTGGATGGGAAGGCCAGGGATTGTTTGGATTGGCAAAAACGAATATATGGAGATTAGCAATAGGCAACATATTTTCGAATATCACTAACAAATACAAATAAAGAACATCAAGAAATCGGAAAGAGGATGGTCAAAAGTGCTCAGAGGCAAAAGGCAAAAAGAAGAATGTACAACAAAGTTGCCCAATCTTCGGTGGTCTATGTAAGCGAGATCTGGAATCATTAGCAAAGATACTGAGCTATAATTGCACAGATATGAGCGGAAGATTTTTAGAAATATATATGTCGGTTTAAGAGGGTTATGTATGGCGAATAGCAAATCAAATAATGCAGTTATACGAACAACATATAGCTAAGATGCCAGAATGGAGTATGCCTAGAGAATAATTTGAAACTGAAACAGGCGCAAAAAGAAAAGGGGACCATCTACGATGAAAATTAATGGAGTTGGTACAAGATTTGAAATTTGTAAAACTCAAATATTGGCAAACCTAGTATAAGATAAGAAATGGAAGAAAACTATTTAATCCAAGGGACTCTACGATTAGTCGAGCTGACGCATAATATTTATTATAATGTTATAATAAGAAGACAAAGAAAATCTCCGTAAACTGAAGTAATTGCCTAATTTAGGAATTTGAAAGAAAACTTATAAAAATATATGTACATTTAACGATTTTAGAAGGAGATTAATTATGTACTCCTAATTATGAAATAATAAGTCTCAAGTATATGTTCATATTTGAAAATACTTAACCGCAGGCAAAGCAAGTACTTTTTTAAATTACTCTCTAATTCAATGTTAATTGATATGCTAAAACACAAAAGCTCTGATATGGATATACTCGTAGGAAAAAGAATCAAGAGGAAACAAATTAAAATCCAATTTATTTAATTGTATATCAATTAAAAATTCCAGTAATTTGATACTGTGGTAATTATTTTGTCAAATCGTTACATGCACAAGTATTTTTTTAACACGGTATGTTTAGGGTATGCTACACAACACTGACGAAAGAGGTATAACAGTTATCCAGAATCTATTGGAAACAAAAAACACGAGTGAGGCTGAACAAGTCATCCAAGACAGAGGAATTTGGAATTTTAAGGGGGGTACGACAGGGGTATTTTTTGTCTCCTGTGCTGTTCAACCTCAACGCGGTGAAGATTTTTGCAAAAAAATGAAAAAGAAAAAGAAAAAAAATTTGCATTTGAAAGCTTTGAGTGTATTATAAAGGTCAAAGGGTATCCGAGAAATAATCGTTCTAGATAATTGCATGAAAAATTAAATGCATGGCAAAGAAACGAACTTTTAAGAGCACAACTTCAAATAGAAAATACTCTAATTGAGCAAATGAAAACATTCAAATATTTGGGAATAGTAGTCATTGATCAGTGGGACCCTCGACAAGAAATAAGAAAGACGCAAGACAATCTTTTATTAAATTTAAACTGCTTTAATGTAACCGCAATATTTCTTTCAATCTTCATGACAGGATGGTTAAATGCTATATGTTCCTTATTTATATTCTTTCCTATATTCCTTATTATATTATATCTATGTCCCTACATATGTTCTTTAAATGAAAATATTCTCCATTAACAAGTTAGATGCTTTCGAAATGTGGACCCTGCGTAGAATGCTCCGGATACTATGGACGGATAGGGTTTAGAAACGAGGAAGCCTTAAGGGTGGCAAATACTGAAAGATAATTGTTCAACTTGAGCAAGGTATGAAAAATGGGGTACCTGAGTGATATCCTGAGAGAGAAAAGATGTGTAATCTCTTAACTAATTATCCAAGGAAAGATTAATGGCAATAGTATTTCGCAAACAAATGTCCATGTAGATAAAGAAATCCAAACTGTGAAGATCGCTGGACCTATGCGGCTATCATGGAGAGCTTTTGTAGGTTAGAGGAGTAAATAAGAGTCGTGTTCCGTAGACATTTTTTTTGTATGTTTTTTAATATTATACACGTAGCAATCTAGGTCCATGTTGGCCTTTATTCTTCGCTTTGTCTATGAAAGACCGTATCGGTTTCCGCTTTATGTGTAGTCAAAACACGCTCTGTTGTGATCTGTTATCTTAATTGTCTGTTTACTGATTATGGATCAAAGTATCAAAGAAATAAAAAATGTGGCATTTATCATTTAATTTAGAAAGAGAAACGAACTAAATCATTTACATGATTTTTAATTTTTTGCATTATTTATTTATTATCTAAATTCCGATTATTTGTTACAGGTATGTATCTAAAGAGCTTCTTTACTTATTGTTGGTAAGTTTTTAAAAGAATTTCAATAAAACAAACTGTTGACCTCTGCGATTTTAGAACATTTTGATGATTCAGGAAAATATACTGTTATGTTGAATTCTTACGATTGACATGTAAATTAAATCGTAAAATAAAAATAGTGGGAGTTGCATTAAAATATTTTAGAGTTGTATAATAAGCCTTAAATATATTATCTGCTTAAAGTGATGTGCCCATATATTGATGATTGGCTAATTCTTGTTTATTTTTAACTATCGTTATTTGTTCATGAACGTAAGTTCAAGCCTATCTATCCAGTATGTATTATGAAAACTTGAAAGTTATTTGGGTCCTGATTGCCCTTTTACCTTCTGTCGTTTCATTTAGAACCGATTTCGAATGTTGCATTTGTGGTTTTTAAAGAGTATGACGATAGCCATACAGGCACACTGCTCTATGTTGAGTGTTCTATCTGCATTTCAAAACATCTATTTTGCTTACGCTGAATTTTAGTCAAATTTCTATGCAAAAAAAGAATATCTACACTACTCTGAACGAAACGACAGGCAGAAGGAAGTCGAATACCAACGTTATTAATAACTGTTTATCCAATTAATAAGTGGTAGAATAATTTTATTAATTGATTGAATAATTGATATGAAAATATTGATTTTGTTTTATTGATATTTTATTTGTTTGCTTTTCGAAGGTGGTACTTTTGATAAAATTCCCATTAATTTTTGATGTAGCATGGAATATAGATTTTTTCATATTACCAATTATAATTATTATTGTTAATGAAACGATAGGATTAGAAGTTTTCATCAAGAATGCCTTTTGTCAGGTATTGCAATTCGTTTAGAATGAAGCATGAAATATATATTTTTTATCCGCGTTTTTAGATGTATCAATTGTTATTTTTTAATAAAACGATAAGTAAAATTGAAGTGAATTTACCTAAAAATAGATCATTAGGTTAGATACACAGCTGTTATCAGTGACAGGTTTTCACTTTTATGGCAATATTTAGTTTAGACACTGACATCACTTTAATGCAATGCCCTATTAATTTCTGGTGTTTTTTGTTAATACTTCACGAGAGAAGATATATATATATACAGGGGAGTCATAACTATTGGGACATAGACTAAGGACAGGTTATTTTTACCAAAATATGGCTATTGGGCCAAATACGCCTTAATAAAATGTTGCTGAGAAAAAAGATACAGGGTGTTAAAGTTAATTTTTGTTTTTCGTTTTTTGCTAATAGTTTCCCTGTATATTTATAAATTGCTATCAAAATTGGCACAGAGGCATAATCTTAGACAAGAAATAGTATTTTATTTACAATTTTACGTGTCATAGAGGGCGTCACGTGGATCATTCCTAATGATCAAATTGAGTCTAAACTTTTTTTGATGAGACTTTTTAGTGATGTTTATTAGAAAATATGACGTAAACATCATTTTTACGTAAAATTGGTACTCTTGTTTAAACATGATAATTTCAACCGTTTTCGATAAAAACGCAGTCGAACTGCTTAGAGTCTTAAAAAAGGATTTCAATTATTATTTCATTTATGAAAAGTATGCTTTGGACTGTCAGGTAATTGTTGTTGGTAAATGTCATTTGTTCAGAGTAAATTATTTTTGATGTGACAGTGCAGTGTAATGTTGCATTTTTTAAAAGTAATCATTACTTTTTTTTTATTGAAATGCCTCGTCACAATCATTTCACTAATGAAGAAATGCGAGATATGATTTGCGTATACGCACAAGAAAAAAACAAATCACACCTAATCAAGAAGATAAACTTTTGGTTCGAGTAGATGAAAATTCTGAAATAAGTTCACGACATATATCAGCAGCAACAGGAGTAAGTCAGTCGTCTATTGTTAGAATTCTAAAAAAGAGAACCTCCATCCTTATCACTTCACTCCTGTTCAAAATTTACTTTCAACAGATCTTTCACGACGGTTACAGTTTTGCCAACGTATTCTGAATAAACATCGCAATGACAGACACTTTATTAAGAATATTATGTTCACTGATGAAGCAACTTTTACCAGATGAGGGGTTTTTAATTGGCGAAATAGTAATTATTGGGAAGAAGAAAACCCGCATGCTATTAAAGCTAGACATTTTCAGCATGAGTTTAAAATGAATATTTGGTGTGGCATTATAGGCGACCAACTACTAGGGCCTTATGTTCTTCCTCCGAATTTAAATGGAGATTCTTATTTATTCTTTTTGAAAAATACTCTTAGTGATATTTAAGATGATCTGTCACTGGATGTAATAAGAAAAATGTGGTTTATGCAGGATCGAGCGCCACCTAATTTTTCATTAGCTGTTAGAAATCATCTTAATGACGTATTTCCTCAACGATGGATTGACAGAGGCACTGATTTTCAATGGCCACCAAGAAGTCCTGAGTACAACCCGCTAGATTTTTATTTTTGAGGACATATGAAGTCCTTAGTTTATGCCAATGAAATTAATACACGAGACGAACTTTGGAGATACATTCAAAATGCAGCTAATCTTATAAGAGGACAGAATAATATTTTTTTAACGTCCGAAAATCCTTTATAAAAAGAATTAGAAAAGGCATAGAAATCGGAGGAGACCATGTAGAACATTTAGTTTGAGTTTTTGTGAGTTCTTTTAAGTTAAAGTGTGTTTAGCTTTGATTTATCGTCAAAACGGAAACCTTACGTTAGTTGCAACTTTGTTTATTAGTTTGGTATTTGATAGTGGAATTGTAAATAAAATACTATTTCTTGTCTAAGATTATGCCTCTCTGCCAATTTTGATAGCAATTTATAAATATACAGGGAAACTATTAGCAAAAAACGAAAAACAAAAATTAACTTTAACACTCTGTATCTTTTTTCTCAGCAACATTTTATTAAGGCATATTTGGCCCAATAGCCATATTTTGGTCCAAATAACCTATCCTTAGTCTATGTCCCAATAGTTATGACTCACCCTGTATATATATATATATATATATATATATATATATATATATATATATATATATATAAACAATTAGCTGCAAAAAATAGAAAAAGCTGAATAACAAGTAAAACTCTCAAGGGCAAAAAAGAATAGAAGTTGAATAAAATGTGACAAATTGAAAAAAGAATACTGCACACAAAAATTGCAGAGAATCGAGTCTAGGGAATAGCAAATGACCATGTATATACGGAAAGTTCTGCGAAAGTAAGCAAGTAACTAAAAAAAAATTTTTTTATATATTTATAGCTTGTTGATATGCTTAAAGAGATATTACAGCTGGGAATGTTGTCCCGAAGAATTTTGTCTACAATAAAGCTTTATTGTTGTTAGTACTGTGACAGCTTAACAAACGATATGCAAAATACCCCCTGTATATTTTACGCGTCTATGACTAGGAACAAAGCCTTACTAGATTACGGCATTTGCTTGGATTCGAGCTGCTTTATGGTTGGTAGATTTGTTACAGTGGCGTAACACAGCTGTTGTATATCAAAATTAAATTGTTTTAATACAATATGGAAAAAGAAATAAAAGAGATAATCGGATTCTAATGTAACGCTTGAAGGGGTGTTAAAACATAAGACGAATATTGAATATTATAATGGAAGGATTTTCTTTTTTTTGTATCATATTCTATTTAGAGCTTATGATAGAATTCCTCAAGAGGTTCTGAGGTGAGCGCTCAATAAGAAAACAGTTCCTGTTGATTATTTGAAGATTGTGAGATACATAGGACGAAGTAACAACTAGTTTTAGGACGAGGGTGAGGGAGATTAATACATTTCATGTGAAAGTAGGGTTATATCAGGGCTCAATGCTTATTCCTTATTTATTCTCATTACTACTGGACTACAGGTTAACATTCCCTAGTGCTTAATGTACGCTAATGATCGGTATTACAGAATAATGGAGAAATAGACGGAGATGCTTGCAGTAGAGTTAGGTCGGGATGGATGAAGTGAAAGGAGGCCAGTGGTGTGTTTTGTGACGGAAAGATTTTAATTAAACTGGAAGGAAATTCTATAAAACTCCTAAAAATATGTATGATGTACGGAACTGAATTTTGGGCAGTTAAAAATAAGGGGAACAACGCATGTGGCGGAGATGAGAATACTTATATTGATAAATGGAGTGACAAAAAAGGATAAAATTAAGAATGAGTATATTAGGGGAAGTCTAGGATTGATACCAATTGATGCCAAAATTAGAGAGAATAGTTTAATATGGTTCGGGCATGGGCAACGTTTAATGCTAATCACCCAATACGAAGAATTGCTGATTTGCAAGTTCCTGGAAGCAGTAGGTGAGGAAGACCAAAAAAGATCTAGGTGAGACGCTTAGGCAGGACATGTCGGTAAAGGGGATTGATATTGGTATGACCTAAGATGATCCAAGATATAAAGGCGCAAGAGAATGATGATGAATTAACGATTATTATTCGGAAATTAAGAATATCCATTGAGATTTTATAATCATGCTGCAACTGCAGGGAATTCTTTTAATGTTTTGCATCATTGTTTGATATTGCTTCTTTGCTGCACTAGTATAGTACCCTTAACCCCAGTTTCGACATGGTATCTCATACCAGCATCAAGCCTGAACTAGATAAAAATATGATTATATGATCTGGCACGCCCTTCTTGAAATCGTGTCGTTGTATAATTGTCCGTCTATCTGTCGCTGTCATGACTTCGGAAGGAAAAATTCTAGAGGCTTCAAACTTGCTGATATGTCCTCTTGGTCCAAGGAAGAACCATATGTGGGGTCAATAGGTCAAAGGTCACCAACGTTACAGATAACTCGGAATAGGCAGTACGTAGATTCTTGTAACTTCGTTTAGTTGTTAGACATTCGACAAAGAATTTCGTTACTTCAAAATTTCAGTCAAATCCTTCGATACTGTGTTATATTAGTTTATTATTCTTCTGTCCAGTGCTAATTTACCTTTAGTTGATCTGAATAATTAAATTAGTTGACTGCAATAAGGGAAAGAGAATGAACGAAAATAGTGAAACGCATGAGCAAAAGGGACATCAAAACATACTACAGCACGAACGATATTCTTAGACATATAGCTCTCATTGGAGAGGTTAAAACTTCAGTAGATTATCTACAATTGTAATAAAACCACTCATTCATCTGTTACGATATTCTTTATGTAGTATTTTTTCTGTAATTGTTTAGGCGTCCTCCATTATTATGAATTAATCAAAACTCTTGTATTGACTCGAGTCTTACTCATTACTTGATTAAGACATTATAAAAATTTTGTTTTCATGTACTTTTTATACACAAATGATCGGTGTGAGGCAATCAAGATTGAAATCATCGTGATGATTATAACCTTACGATAATGAAGAAAGTTGTGTATCTTATGTTAATACGGTCGAGCTAATAACATTTCCGTGTCAATAAATTCAAAATTATTATTATTAATATTTGCAGCATTAATTTGCAACTGTATATTATATTAATATTGTATAATAGTTATACATATCAACTTAATGTACAGGTGGGACGATGATTTTTGTTGACTTTTAATGAACCTGTATTTCAAAATATGAGTTCTGAAAAGTAACCCTATAATGCTGAAAGATACTAATTCTTCTTTTGTTGTCGCTATTATACTCTGTGTTAAATTATTTTCTTTACATCTAATTGTAGGTTCATCCTGATATTTTTATGCTTTTTCTGGCTCTACTCTTTTTTTTTTGTAATCTCTAATGAAATGGCTCGTTATTTTACGTTTTTTAGTTATACTATACCAGCGCTTCCAAGCAGTTCATACTGTTCATAGGCGCAAGTTGTAACGCGATTTGCTGATGAAGGTGCTGTGACTCATCGTGAGTTTTTATGAAATACAAAAATCAAACTGGTAATGTATAATATACTCCGGACATATTGGTACGCAGAATCAAGTAACTTAAATTTCGATGTATGAATATGTTTTCTTGATATGTTTTACGTGATATGACATTATGTTTTTTGGGTATTGGTATATCCTTCTCGTGTTTAGTATCTAGCGAGAGAATTCAAACCGCAGACACAGGTCATCAAAGATAATAGTGGGATAACAAACCTAGACGGTATCACAGAGGTCTGGAAACAATATTGCACTACATCCTTACGAAGGAGAAAAGATTGAGGAGGAGATATCCTTCTCCCAAGTGTCTTCTTGAGGTTAACTATCAATATGACAACTTTTTATGTGTCATGAGATTGATGAATTAAACTGGTTTCCTGTTCCAATCCTGTGTGGATCCAAACTCCCTATTTAGCATTAGATGTCGAAGATATCTTATTTTAATCATTTTAACCAGATCTAGGTGTCTATTGATGCTGTTTAATACTTCGTCGTTAGTGGCTCTTCTCCCACAAATAAGTTAAATAAAATAGTTCAGTTATTTTAGTTTCAAATCATATATCTCTTTTCTACCGAAGTTAATCATCTAAACCTCTTTCTTTGATTTTTTGTACAAACTATTTCCAGTTTAATATATAATAATATCATCATCATCATTCGTGCTACAGCCCTATAAAAGAGCCTCGACCTTCCCAAGTCTATTACGCCAGTCAGTTCTATCCATTGCCAACTGTTGCCAGTTTGCTGCGCCTATTTGTCTACCATCCTCATCTTCACCATCCCTCCATCTGAGTTTTTGTCTACCCCTATTTCTACTTCCCACAGGTTGTGACATAAGGACTCTTCTAGGAGGGTTGTTCTGCTGTGATCTTGCCAGATGTCCTGCCCATCTTAGTCTTCCTATTTTTATAAAGGTCTTTACCACCAAATATATGTTTATATCTGTGATATATCTCGTAGTTGTACCTCCTTCTCCAAACACCATTTTCACAGATGCCACCGAATATTCTTCTCAGGATCCTTCGTTCAAATATAATAATATACCTGTTAAGAATTTCTATTTTGACATCCTTTACATTCATAAGTACTCGGAAGTAAGTTCGTCATCATTTTGTATTTTTCTCTTTGATAGTTGATGTTAACGTCTACCTTATTTGCTGCATCCTTAAGTTTAGTCACCATATTTCTGTCAGTTTTTAGACCAACAAGAATAAGGACCACGTTGTCTGCAACTTGTAGATGAATGAGTTTCAGTAATGAAAAACTTTGGTCACATAGTATCTCCCTGCCGAACATATCTGATAGTTATCTTGTAGGTAGGACACTGCAGATTTACAGTTATTTTTCGTCGTCTTCAGGAAATTTGTTGTTTTGCATTTCAGACGTCAGATTTTTTTTCTACTTGTTGCTAGATTTTCTCCCGTTACCTTCATGGTTCTATTTTGTCATATATATATATATATATATATATATATATATATATATATATATATATATATCATCATTCAATCTTCGCTTATCCACTGCTGGACATAGATCTCCCTCATAATTTTCCATCTATTTCGATCGTGTGCCTCTTGCATCCAATTCCTATGACAACGTTTTAGATCGTCAGTCCAACGTGTTGGTGGACGACCTCTGCTTCAGTAGGCATCATCTCTTGGTCTCCATTCCAGTATCCGCTTTGTCCATCTATTATCTGTCATTCGAGCCACGTGACCTGCCCAGTTCCATTTCAGTGTTGCTACTCTCTCTACTGCATCAGCCACTCCTGTTCTTTGTCGTAGCTGGCGATTTGTCTCCGGATCTTGTCTCGTAGCGAAACGCCCAACATAGCACGCTCCATCGCCCTTTGACACACACGGATCTTTTGAACTGTTCTCCTTGTCATGGCCAACGTTTCCGCAATGTAAGTTAACACTGGCAAAACACACTGATTAAACGTTTTTCTTTTAAGGCATATTGGTATATCAGACGATTTGAAAATATGGCTCAGCTTGCTGAAGGCTGCCCAAGTCAGTCGTATACGACGGAGAAGCTCAACGGTTTGGTTATCTTTTCCTATGCGAATCTCATGACCTAGGTATTTATAGGCCATTACTTGGTCTATGGATCTTGTTCCTACGCATATATCTTCGCTGACTACAAGATTTGTCATCATCTGGGTTTTAGATATATTTATTTTCAATCCCCCTTCTAGCGAGGAAAGGTAGAGCTGATTTAAAAGTTCTTTGGCCTCATCTATCCTATCAGCTATTAGTACAATATCATCTGCAAACCTTAGATGGCTAAGCTTTTCTCCGTTTATGTTTATGCCCTTGTCGGTCAGTTTTGCCCTTTTACATATATATTCCAAAAGCGTAGTGAACAGTTTCGGCGATATGGTGCCCCCCTGGCGTACTCCACGTTGTATCGGGAATTTCTGAAGGCTTCCAACATTTTTTGTTGATTTACGGTGTCGAATGCCTTTTCATAGTCGACAAATATTAAAGCTAGTGGTTTATTATATTCAGTGCATTTTTCTATAAGATTTTTTATTACCAGTAGGTGATCGTTTGTTCCATAGCCTTTTCTAAAACCCGCCTGTTCTATGGGCTTATAAAATTCCAGTTTATTTTCTAGTCGTTTCGTAATTATTTTTGTAAATAGTTTATAAATATGAGAAAGTACGACATATGGGCCTGTAATTCCTGAGGTCGGTAGCATCTCCTTTTTTATGAAGTATGATAATTGCTGCGTTATACCACTGGGTTGGTGTTA
The DNA here is from genome assembly GCF_040954645.1 of Diabrotica undecimpunctata. NCBI lineage: Eukaryota > Metazoa > Arthropoda > Insecta > Coleoptera > Chrysomelidae > Diabrotica > Diabrotica undecimpunctata. The sequence goes on along the minus strand of NC_092809.1, from coordinate 29,825,598 downwards.
TTGCTTCCTGCAAACATCTAGTGAATAGTTTGGCAAGGACCTGCCATAATCTTTTTCCAGCCACTTTCAAGGCATCTGCCACTATTTCATCGCCTCCGGGTGACTTATTGTTTTTTATTTCTTGCACTAACCTTCGAACTTCATTGGGTGTTACGTCCGGTAACATTTCAGATCCCTGATTGATTATCTTTGGTAATGATCCACTCCGGTTACGTTGCTGTTCTTTGTATAGTTGTCTATAAAAATCTCTCTATCGTGTTCATAATTTGAACTCTATCCTCGATGATTTGCCCCTGTTAATTCGTTCAATATTGTTTAGTAAATGTGTTAGAGAAGACATTACAAACAGTACAAACAAAAAATATATAACTTCCCCCAAGAACTGTTTTCGGAAGCATTTTGACGACTGGTAAGTTTAAAACTTTTATTAACAATACTAAAAGCAGATTCATCCTAAGTCGTTAACCCAAAATAAATACATAAAAGCTTCTGCACTCTTTTTAAGGTCTTATTAGATTACAGATTTATAAGTATTTAAAACATTTATAAGTATTTAAAAAAATAGTTCCGAATCATCCTAGAGTGTAATCATGCGAATATTTAATTCATAAATGTTAAGAAAATTACTTTATTTATATTAGGTGAGAAAGTTATTACATAGTACATTCTGTATTTGTCGGATGTTATTTTTTCATAGAAACTAAGTTAGGAATAGAAAATCTTGTTTTAAATAATAATAGATCTGTCTGTATAAGTCAATAATGCGCCACTGCACAAGTCGCTGAATTCTTTAACACAATGGAGCATATTCTCATAAACCCATACCACAAAATCATAACTTTTACTCGTGTGTGAATCGTACAACTCCCAGCGATATGTCATCCACCTCGACAAGAATGGACGCAAAGCCTTATTCCAACGATTACGTTTGCCTACTTACTACTTAACTGACCTACTATTTTCTTTTGAAACTCTGTATTATTTGTTGTGTATACCCGTGAGAATTATGTAAAAAAATCAGATTGAAAGAATTCGCATCGTGAACTGGGTGATTTTGTTGCATTTGTTATTAATTAAGTGTTAACTAATGTTCCGTGCGACTATAATAGAGAAAATAAAATGTACTGAAAGACAATTGGAGTCTTTTATTTTGTACGTAACTGTTAAAGAGGCATTGAAAATGCATTTATCTTTGCTTTTTCTATAATTGAGAAAGCCAAAATAAATAAATACTCAGAAGTCGAAATATTCACGTGGCGCTACACCTTGTGGATTTTCGGCCTGCTTATTAATATTATTCCATTCTGCCCTGTCAGCTAGTCTCCTTCTCCCTTGTTCAATGGTTATGTCTTTTAGATGCTCTTCTACGGGGTCTTACCTTGATTCTGTTCCTTGGGACTTCCATTAGCGCGATTATCTGGTATTCTTTCTAAATGGTCCATCTAGTTTACCCTATGTGACTTCACAAATTTACAATATTACCCTCGGAATTAGTTCGTCGTGCTCATGATTCATTTTAATTTTCTACTCACCGCCATTATAATGAGTATATTTTCATCAATATATAAAGTAACTGTTTTTTATATTTTTTTTCTTAGATTCAATATTCTGTATAGAAGCACTTATTGCCGCTTATAATCCTTGAATGTATTTCTTGACTAACATTGTTTTCATTTTAAAATTGAGTCCAGGTAATGAAAGCTGAATATAAATTTGTAGGTGTGACTTTTCTTGTGGTTCCATGTCGATCTGATTTTGAGCATATCTTATATTTTGTTTTCCGTCGTTAATGTTCAGAATAAATTATAAGGCCTCTTGTTTAAACTCTACAGTTTTTTTGCCCAACATCTTTTTGGTGCGATTTACTTGCGTGCGATCTTTCAAATAGATGCCGCCTCCACCAAAAATAACACTCTGTATAAGGTTGTAACTGGCATACCGTTCGCCAACAACTCTTCCGTAAACGAAGTTTTGCCCATGTGGCTTCCATAACTGAATTTTCGTGTGATCTGTGAACATAACATTTTTCACAGCAGTATTCACTGCACTACAGTCCAATTAACATATCCAATTAAAATATTCCATTTTTATATTACGTACATTTTATTGAAAATTCTACGCATATTTTGATCTGTAGTTGATGATACAATCAAAATACTGAAAATTATCTTATATAACTGACCGCAGATATGGCAAAAATGGTTCAAGGTATACCGATTCTCGTGAATTAGATAAACTTTGAATGTGGAAATATGATTTAGTGGTCAATATTAATTCTCAGAAATTACAAATCATGGAAATATTTTCGTAATTAGTAAATGTTTGACATTTTTGTAAAGAATTTTGTCTGACAGTAATTATAAATTCGTGAAAAAGACGGAAAAATCATCCATGGATGGAGTACAGTTAATACAGAGAAAAAATTCTAAAGAGAAAAAAGAAATAGTGTACAAACAGATATATAAGGACACAAGAAAGAGAATCTAAGAAGCTAAGGGGATTAACCGAAATGTATAATCAAATTAAGGAAATTAAAAAGAAACACAAGAGATAAAACACAAAGGTAGAATTAATATATTCAGGAAATATGTAGAAACAAAAATAATCTGATTCCGATCTATTATGGGCTTTACGCTTCCAGCTGGTGATTTTTAATTGTTTAAGTCTTGTTTTGCTCTGACCCGGTCAGTCAGCAGTGTCACACTTTTGGCCAAGAATATATATATATATATATATTGTTATATAATATATATAATAATAAGCGCCCAATATTTCACAAGAAGGGATGGAACTAGAGAGAGGAAAGTGTTGTTCTATCTTCTCCATATCTTCTTCAGGCAGGTTGGTGCCTGCTTTAGGATTTTCTTGTGGGCTGGAATTTCCTGCATCCGGTTTACTTGATCAACCCAGCGCAGTCTTCTAATAAATGTGATGATGTTTGTTTCTTTATATGTATTGCACAATTCAAAGTTATATCGTTTTCGCCATACTTTGTTTTTTTCACACTTCTTTGTATATATGTCAAAATGTTTCGTTCGAACGTCTAGTATCTTCTCATCGCTTTTTGGGCAGTTTCCATCCATAAGTTAGGACTGGTCATAACATAACATATTTTTCCACAATGGAAAAGCTTCTTTGAAAACATAAATGAAAAGCATATTGATATTTTCTTAAAAAAAGAACCGGCAGTTTTCTCATCGATATTAATTTGTAAAGAATCATTTTACTGAGCGAATATAACACAAATTAAATATAAAATTTCATTAAAATTATACAATCAAAATCTTTACTTTTTTTCGTGTTTTACTTAATTAAACACCCCAATCAAAAAATTTTATTTTATTTAAAAAAGTGCAGATTTTCATTACAAATATTTTTACAAAATTGCTAATAACTTTAAATGGTGGCTTCGTATAATTACAAAAAAAAATTAATAACCATTCCTTAGGAATAACCCACATTTGATATATATATATATATATATATATATATATATATATATATATATATATATATATATATATATATATATATATATATATATTCGCTCCGTGCGTGACTGACGCGACACCTACCGCCTTCATCTGACTGTTTTGGACTTTAGACCTACCAATTTTTAGGTTAAACATATGACATATGTTTGACATTGTTAAATACAGGCGAAATTGACAATTATTAATAATTAACTTTTTAATTATATTTTTTCAGTTTATGTACAAAATAAATGTAGTATTAAAAACTGGGTTTCTCAAAATTCATCATAATATATCTTTTTAACCCCAAACGGAAAAGAAAGGGAAAAATCTAGTACTGGCAAATCAAGTTTTTCACGTGAAAGAGCATATAATTAAAAACAGTAATAGTAAAAGGTATGATATAAAAGTTAAAGTCATCAGGCACTCTGCAGTTAGCTTGAAGTCTTATAAAATATCATTTAAGGTAAATTATTTAAATATTTTCTATTTCAATTGCATAAAAATGAGGTTATGTGATATTTTTTCATATTAATAGCACGGATCCATCTTTTTCTTTTCTCTAATTTATATGTAATCTTTGGGAACCTATACTTACTATTTTTGCTATTATTAGCACAATTAAATTCGCAACATGTATTTGCACACATTTTTGATAAAATTTATGCGTAAAAAGATTCCATGATTCCAATTTTGTCATATTTCGCCGCTACGCACGCTGGCATCGTTTCAAGGTACCCCTACCATGGTCACGCACGGAGCTAATATTTATCTATATATGTAAACTTTATCTACGAGTAGCACCATAATTACATTTTTTTTAGCAATAATTCTAAATAAACTTGGATACATTACATTATAAAATATTTGTAAAATTTTAATAAAAATTGTTGTTTTTATTTTGTATATATACTAAACGACTGGACAGGTTTGATATATACTTAAGGTCATTATTTCACATTTATTACATAATTATGAGTCTTATATCGCGAAGTATTCGAAGGCGTTGTCTTGTGTCGACCCTGAATTCCAGATAGCAACCTTGATCATTTCCCACGGATCCCTAACATCGTCGATTAGATTAGGAAAGCAGCCTTAGGTTCACAAAACGTTTCGAAATTTCTCTTAACATTGAAATGTTACACTTCAGAAGCAAGTCAGATTCGACGTCGTACAAGAGTGATCTCTTTCACGATGTTCACCTTGGAGGTTGCGAAATGATCTCTTGTTACACCACTTCACGATTCCCACACTAACTGTACACTTTTTACGAGTCGGTTAACAAAAAGTAGAGTGTTGCAGAATTGAAACAAGACAATCGGAATTATATGTGTATCTAGAACAATAAAAGTACAATATGAATAAATAAGCTTTACTAAGAATGTACAGTGGTTCAGTGTTTGTTTTAAATAAAATTATAATATGAATATTTTTCAGTAATTTTTATAAAAATACTTTTTTGAAATATATCTATGAAAATAGAGAATATTCACTAGCCAAAATTTAAACTACATCTGAAAGTACTTTAGTAAAATCTCTGAGTTTTTCTTATATGCATTAATTTACTTGAAATTTTGACAGTTAAAATTTTTAGCTAAAAAATAGCTTAAAGATCAAAATCTACTATATGGCAATATAGTAGATTTTGATCTTTGAGTCTTTCCACTTTTTCCACTTTCACACTTCCATACGTCACATTTTAGGTTATGTTGACTGATTTATTTTATTCAGTTTTATTATTTTGCGTTTTAATTTAAAATAAACCATAATTAAACTCTTTCTGATGTTAATTTCATGTTTTTATTTACAAATCAATAATAATAATAACCAATTTTTAATAATTTTGACAGCTGCTATGACGTATTTGATTGTAATTAAATATTTGATTATCATCAAGTTTTGATTAGCGTTCGAACAATCGGCCCTAAGTCTTTTCGTTCCTGGAAATTGATATACGTGATTTGAGACTCCCAGCTATGAGATAGTGATCGGGGTCAATAGTAGCGCCTCTATAACTTCTGCAGTCTAGTACATTTGATCCATGTCTTGAATCAATCAGTACGTGGTGTATCTGATTTTGGGTCTGTTGATCTGGAGATGTCTACGTCACTTTATGTATACGCTTTTGTTGGAAGTATGTACTACTGATCGTCATGTTTAGAGATACTACAAAATTTACAAGTCTCGTCCCATTATCATTACATTCTTCATGTATGCTATGAGGTCCTGTGGTTGGTCTGTACATCTCTTCTTGTTCTACCTTAGCGTTCATGTCCCCAATAATCAACTTAACGTCGTTATTGGGACATGGTCTATATGTTTGTTCTAATTCCTCATAGAATTCTTCTTTTTCTGTCTCTGTTTTATCCTCGAATGTATTCACGTATTCTTAAAACACATATTCTATGATCTATAGCGTTACTAACTTTTTTGCTAACTACATAGCTTACACCAAAAATATGTTGCATTTGATGGCAGCTATAGTATATTGTATTCAAATTCTTCTGGATAGTACCGGTCCCTTTCCATCGTACCTCCTGTATAGCTGTTATGTCCATATTGTATTTGTTAAGAGTATCTAAGCGGCATCTCTTCGCTCCTGCAGAGTACAATGTTCTCACGTTACATGATCCAAATCGAATATCCTTTTTTCGTTTGCCAGATCGTCTACATAAGGTCCGTCCGGTGTATGTTTTTTCACCTCCCTTAACATTGTTTTTTTTTTCAGGATGGGGTCGTTAGCCCTGCGCTCAACCCCCAGAGTCGGAGGACCAGGGAATCTTCTGTTAGGGTTACCATACCTTAGTCTGTTTTGGTTCGCGGGTGGTATTTTTTTTTCCCGATTACCCGCGGGTCCTTGAATCTGTTAGGGCATCCCTCTATCCACCACCTCAACTGTTTTTTGAACCATAACACTTATACCAATAAATATGGCAAATTTCTCTGTTCTGGGCTTGATAAATTAATTCATTTCCTCTTGTGTGGGTCCAATCTCTGATGTTTCGTAGCCAAGATTTTTTCTTTCGTCCTATGCCCCTTTTACCTTCAATCTTGCCGTATAATATTACCTGGAGTTGCTCAAATTCCCTATGGCGCATTATGTGTCCTAGATATGACGTCTTTCTAATTTTGATAGTATTGACCAGATGAGGGCGTGTGTTCATTGCTCTCAGTACTTCTTCATTCGTAGTTCTGCTGGTCCAGCTTATTCTTAGCATTGGCGGTACATTCACATTTCAAATGAATTTAATTTGTTGACGTTATCCTGTTTTAATGTCCAGGTCTCACAGCCATATAGTAATAGAGACCACACATAACACTTTAGTGTTCTCAATCTTTTCGCACGGGAAGATTTGTTTGGTCTGAGTGTGTTAATGCAAAGATGTTTGGATGTAAGCCAAGACCTCTACGTAGGTTTCATAGATTTTGAGAAGGCCTTCGATAAAGTCAGACACCAAAAGCTGTATGAAATCCTAAGAAGCAAAAACATCGACAGTCGCGACATTAACATCATATCCAGGTTGTACTGGGGACAAACAGCAAAAATCAAAGTTGATAATGAGTTAACCGAAGAAATTGAGATTCGTCGAGATATGCGTCAGGGTTGTGTACTTTCTCCACTATTATTCAATATATATAGCGAAACAATATGTCAGGAAGCGCTCCTAGAGCAAAACATTGGTATGAACATTAACAGAGAGTTAATTAACAATATACGATACGCTGATGACACGCTAATAGTAACAGATAACCTAGCAAATTTACAGTTTTTGATGGAAAACATAAACACCCATACAAATAAGTATGGTCTAAAACTGAACATCAAAAAGACTAAATTCATGATTGTAACAAAGAAGCTATACACCAATGTGAATTTAACCATAAATAATCAGCCAGTTGAAAGAGTTACGTCCTACAAATATTTAGGGGTTTGCTTCACTGATACTAATGACCAGACAAGAGAAATCAAAAGGCAAATAGAGATAGTGAGACAATCGTTTGTGAAAATGAAAAAGTTCCTATGCAGCCGGGACATAAATATAAACTTAAGAACGAGAATGTTACGGTGCTATGTTTTCTCCGTTCTGCTGTACGGCATGGAAGCCTGGACACTGAAAAAGATAAACATCAAAAACATTGAGGCATTCGAGATGTGGTGTTACAGGAGAATGTGGAAAATACCATGGACAGAAAGAGTAACAAATCAAGAGGTTCCGCTGAAGATGGGGAAGGAATGCGAAGTCATAAAAACCATACAAACGAAAAAACTGGAATATCAGGGCCACATAATGAGAGGAGAAAAGTACTCTCTGCTTAGACTCATAATCCAAGGAAAAATCTCGGGAAAGAGATTTCCTGGTTGCGAAATTTAAGGGAGTGGTATGGTTGCAGTTCAATACAGTTGTTCAGAACTGCAGCCAACAAAGTAAAGATTGCTGTGATGGTAGCCAACCTCCGATAGGAGACGGTACTGCAAGAAGAAGAAGTTCTCAATCTTGTTGAGACTGATAGCTTGGGGTTACAGAGCATCTTAAACTGACTGGTTACTTTAAAGGTAACTGATCTCAGACACATATTTATTGCTTTTATGAAATTTCAGTTAAGTACATCATCATTAGAAATGATGGAAGAGAGCCAATTTGTAAACTAATTTTAAATGGGGTTATAGAGCAAGTAATTCTAATGTTATTTGAAACCACATTTTTCCTTTGTACATAAACATTCCTTTAATTTGTCGTTTTTTTTTTATTTTATTAAAAGCTTTCTTGTAGTCAATAAGCCATAAGTAGATGTCTGTTTGGGATCCCAACGTTTCTGGATGAATACAATGAAACTAAACAATGCTTCCTGGGTTCCGTTTCCAAACTGCGCTAAACACAACACAAAAAAGTGACAATAATAGTTCGTCAAAACGTCTACAAACTTATCCTACTAATAAGAAGACAATTTTAGAACGGATGAACACTCGAAAATATACGAAACTAATAAACTAAGGATGCAACTTTTTATTTACGTTTTCTCTAATCTGTTTTTATTTCTTTATGATAAATATTGTGTTTGTGTGTTAAAAATTTTGAAACGTCAATAGAAGCAAAGCGAATGTTCTGCCCGTGTTGTTTGTTGTGCCAAAACCGAAATGTGGAAGATAATAAACAGTATCATGCGAGTTCGAATTAGAAAAGCCGGTACTGTCGACATTATGACGGATGTTGTAAAAACTGTATGTATACCTTCTCCGAGTAGATTGGACAAGGCCGAATTTTGTGCGGATACTGTTATTTCACTGCTTAATAACAACCTATCGGTACGAAGTAATTGTAGTGGCTTGAACTACATTTCGATAGAAAACAAAAAAACGTAATTTGACGTTACGAGTGTGGTATTTGTTCTCTGGTTACCTATAGCCCGAAGGAGTTCACGTATAGTGGCTGCAAGCAAATGTATTACGTTCGAAGATATTTTCTAATAAGTTTGAGGTCGAAGTTCCAGTTCGGAATTTAGATTGCCAATTTCGTAGTAAGATTTTTATTTGTGAACAATACTTTCCTCTAGGCGGTAGTAATGCATTTAATTCTGGGCGGGTATTGAATTATAGCACACGCTGCTTTATGTCAAATAAAACATTTAAATTTACTTACAGCGCAGCGGTGTTCATACGAATGAGCGGTGCTTTTTTTATTTTACTATAAATTGACGAACATATTTGTTTCACAATTATACTTTATATTTTCGAATACTTTTAAAGCCAAAGTCTCGATGAAGATGCTTACACATCGATGCTAGGTAACAATATTAGCTATCGCTGTTTGTCTCATTATAGTTAAACCTGAATTTTCTAGATTTTATTGATTTGTGATTAATTCTGTTACTTTGTTGAATTTTTTGTTTGAAAATAAATATTTAAGGTAAGACGTATTGAAATTAGCTGGTTAATTAATTAAAATAATAAATGAAAAAATAAAATGTGAATAAAATTAGTAATTGATTGGCATAACTCATAAATTATTGTCAATTCAGAAAGTAGCTAACCTACCATTTTTTAAAAGGTGTTAGTTGTAGCGAGGACATCATCTAATATCGGCGGCTGACGTCGCGATGCAGAAGGAATTGACGTGGTACTACCGCGAGGAGAAGTTTCTCTTTAAATGCTAGACCGTACATGGCCCTTAGATGACCGTAGATTTGACCATTTCGACTTCTGGTTAACTACTGTCCATTTCATAAGGACAAAGTCTAATTTGCTTTTTTTAACTGCTATTTGACATTGCTCGTCGTACTATGCTGCGTTTCTTTCTATGTTAATTTCCTGTACCGTTTTCTCAGCAGTTATTGTTATTGTTAATTTCAACCGCCTGTTTACATATTCTCCATTTTGTTTATGTCTTTTCTTCCCGTTGAGTTGTATTTGGATAGCGTGTTCATATATTTTTTCTTTATTGGGTTCTTGAATAGTACCGCACTTTTTTTATATTCATTTGTCCCTTTTAGGCTACTGTTGCGAGTTTCTTTTGTTGGTTTGCTCACTCGAGATAATGATTTGAATTAGAATTTCCACTACCAAGTATATGTGTTCCATCTTTTTGAGATGAGGACATTTTCCACGTTTCTTTATGTGGTTGTCAGTACTAACTTCCAGAGAAAAGAATCTCTAGATTTAGGGATACTTTTCTCTGGAAGTTAGTAATTGACAACTGCGTAATTATTTGCTGTTGCCAATTGTGCTGGTCTAATTCCGTTTAGATGTGGTTCAATATGTGAACTATGTTTTCCAAAATATTTACAAAGCTTCTTCTGTTCCCAGTTTGGGATTAATATTACCTAGTGGTATAAGAATATTTGTCTTTCAAATTTTATCGTATATTTCTTATAAAACCGTAGGATATTTCTACTTCTTCCTCTGCCCTCTCTGTTAGTGCATACATATTTGCAAATGGCGTATGAAATTTACGGTTTTTGTTTCCTGAGTAATAGAATGAGCAATTATTTTTGTGTATTTCTTCCTTGTTCTTTCATTTTATTGTGTACCACACTTATCATAAATCTTCCCTTACGTGGGTTCGCATATTCTTATTTCCAAAGTTTAGTTTCATAACCCTTTGCCTTTTCCTTTGCTGAGTTCATCTTTAGTAGTGTAGTACTATTGTGGAATTTTTACTTATCAACATGGGCGTGGTAGAAAATGTGTGTGGTAGTATTTCGCCACGCTCTCTCCACTCCCTCATCTGTTCTCTACTGGATCTACTTTAATATTCTATTATTAAAACCATGTGCTTTTTTCCTCTCCCTCTCTCTTTCTCCCTCTCTACTTCACTCTGTCCCTCTCTCTCAACCAGTCATCGTTCTCTTAAATCGCTCCCGCCATCAGATCATTCAAGATGTTGGGTCATCTATAGATTTTAGTCAATTCTGATTCGTCTGCTACCCGCAGTTGTAATATGTAATTAGAACAATAATCAACATTTAAATCTCATCTATTAATGTCAGTTGTAAAAAATATGAGTCTATGTCACACAATAACTTAACTAGAGTGGTGACGATGTTAGTGACTTGTGAATTTCGTTCATTCATGGTGCTCATGACATATGCGTGTTTTTTATATCATATTAAAGAAATTTTTTTTAATATGTTGATACAAGGTTGTCTAAGAAAAAATGGTCGCAAATTAGGGTTGCGAGCTATTACAAACGCGAGGTATCAGAGAGAGCTAGCGCGCAACGTCACTGGTTTGACATGGCTAGTGTCAGTTGTAGGAGTTTTTAAAGCATGCGTCGATAGATAGTGTTAGTAATATACATATTATCACTTGTCAAACCAGTATTGTTGCGCGCTAACTCTGTTTACTTTATCTTTAATACCTCGTGTGTTTAACAACTGACAACCCTAATTTGCGACCATTATTTGCAATTTGAGCAGGCTATTTTATTTAAAAAATAAATTTATGAAATAAAATTTTTGTTCAAAATGTAATTACCATTAATTTAATTAAAAATATTTGCGGTAATTTTTTGACTGGCAACCTGTTATCAATGTTATTTCCTATTCTTAAATGTATGTAAAAATGTGAATTTGATTAACTACGTTATAAACGTAGTGATCCTGCAGTGGTATCTTAGACTAAAAACATATATTTGATGAATCGCTGTCGCTTTATTCAATTTTTTTCTTTAATTGTAAATTTAAATAAACTTCAATATGTCAATTTAAACATATTATTACTGGTTATTCTTGACGACGACCGTTTTTTAAGATTTACTCAGCCAAAATCGGTAAAATGACAATCTGTGTTATACCTACTATATTGTATGACTATTCTGTATTTACAATATAAATCATTTATATACAAATTTGTTTACAAAAAGTAAGAATGTAGAATACTTCATAAAAATTATAGTTACAAGTGGGCTAATATTGTCATCCTGGTGCATAAGTCGTGGACTAATACGCACCATGATGCGCATCGCTCCGCCTTAAAACTGTTCCAATTTTATCATTGTCCGAGAGGTCTGAAAATGCCATGTAAATATTAACATACTTATAAATATGGGACATTTTCTGCTCTCGGCCTCAGTCTAGTCTCGATATGGCGCCCAACGTGGGGCATGTCACTATATGGGAGGTAAGGGCTTGTCAAAATATGGCCACTTATGCACTCCCACGGTGCCTTAAAGAGGGCCTTCGACCAGTCCATTCGAAGTACCCTCTGCTCATCTTCCATCTTAGGTATTTCTTACATAGGAAATAAATGAAACTCGGTTTAGAAGGTGGGCAAGGCCCAGCCACAGAATCTAAATTTTCGTAGAACCGGAGCAGCGCCCCGACATCGGACTCCCAGGGTGCAGAGACCCTATTTGGGAGCCGAGACTAGGCTGAGGCCGAGAGCAGAAAATGCCCCATATTTATAAGTATATTAATATTTATATGGCATTTTCAGATCTCTCGGCCAATGATAAAATTGGAACATTTTTAAGGCGGGGCCTTTTTAATAAATTAGAATTTATGGTCCTTATTTACCATCTGGTTTTTATAGGAGCCTAAAAATTACTGTTAATTACTACGAATCACCTTCCGAAATTTGGATCTTTCGATTTCTTTTATAGTTTCGATATATTTATAATTTATTAACATTACTGACTACCGGGCTTATATTTTTGTTTGCATTTAAACAACCATATATTTTTTTACGATATCCATTATGTAGATACAAAGTTTATACTTTTTGGACTGTCGTAATAACCGCTTGTGACCTTCTTTAAAATAATAATTTATTAATTAATGAGTATCTTATACGAAACAGTCAAAAGGTGTGAAATTTGTGTTCATTATGATAATCACTTTATTGAATATACGTGTCCTGTCGGTTACCTTCATGATGGAGACAAAGATCAACGGATGTTTTTAGTATAAAAACTTTAAGTAATGAACTAAGGAGCTTTATTATTATTTGTGCCTACAGAATATTTGTATACCAATTCCGTTTCACGTGATCGGTGACATCACTATTAACTCGGTATAATATATCTCATTGATAGTGCTAAATCAGAAAATAATATACTCAAATGCATACAATTATTTATACACGGTAAATATGAAAAAAAAAAACATAATCGCAGTAATCCAAACATTATATATAATTAATTGGTTTAATTATATTGGCTAATAAAATTTTTCTTTTTAAAATATAAAATTTATAAGGTTCTTTTTGTTATGTTTTACATTTTGTGATTTATGTCATAATATAAAAACTATTATATATGAACGGTTTCCGCAGTGGAAATCGAAACGTCAAAATAAACTTATTTTAAAGTAAAATTGTGGCTTATTCCCAATAAACATTTTTTGGTACGTTTCTGGTGTTCCGAAAGGAAGAGGAAACATTTGATTTCAAATATTATCGCACGAAATAAGTTGATAATGTCGTCAAAGTCAGATCAACAAAAAGAGCGCTGAGGTTGTTTCCGGCAGCTATCTTAATTAAGTTAGTACCATTTTTCTCTTGAAGAAGTACAGGTGTGGGAAGTGAAAGTGCTACCCACATGCGAAATTTGTTGTAGACCGTTGACATTCAAGTTACTGTGTTTTTTTTTTCAAATATTGTGGAAGATGATAATAATTGGCTAGTGTGTGCCTATTTATCAAGTACCAAGGTCGTGGCATATTGCAGCCCAAAACAGTCCATAGTCCACATATTTACTAGTTGAGTAGAACTCATTAGTGTTGACGACAGAAAAAATAAAACAGTAAACGTTATTTTTGTGTCAATTTTAATGGCTGAGAAGGATTATGTTACTAAATTAAATATATTTGGGGATATTTATTTTTAAAGCGATTTCTCTGCAGGCTCCTTCCAGTTCCCTAACATGGTGTTAATGTCACCTATGTCAGCACAACACGATCGACACTTATCACTTTATGATCCCAATCAAGGGTTTTAAATTGGCTAATCGGCTCTCCCAAAGACATTTATCAGGAAAAAAAGGAAAAGCACCTTCTAGGGCAGTTATAAAAGTATAAAAAGCTTTATATATATATATATATATATATATATATATATATATATATATATATATATATATATATATATGCTCTATAAGAATTTAGATAGTGATTGCAGCAACTACCGTAAAGGTAAGAAATTGTTTTTTGTTGACTTCTCATTATTTTTCCTGTTGGATATTACCTTGTAAAAATAAAATAATCGTTATTCGAAAAGAGATTCTTAACTGTTTATTTTTCAAATTGATAATTCGTTCGCGAACTGCACCCATGCACGGTGTGGTGAACTTACAACAGAACAGAACTGTTGTAATAGCGAACGATTATAGCATTTATTAAAGCGGTTATAAACACGATTGGGTTTGTTGAATAGTTTTCCCTTTCGTTTTGCTGTAGAGAAAGAGTAATGAATGCGTTTCGATCGCTCCGTTTGACATATCGACGGCCTTGCAACATTTTCAGGTTATTTATCGGTGCTATTCCGCCTTTCTATCGCTTTGTCGTTAAGATTTACCGCCTGCAGTATTATTCGATCTATTTTTTTGTTGTTTAATTTTCATTACGAGCTTTTTAATTTAAATATCGCCTTATATCGCAACTACATTTTTTAGGTGTTGTTCCTTGCCGCTTTGTAATTACTGTAAATTGTTTGTTAGTCAACTAGCTACGTTCTCCTTTATACTATACGCATGCTCTTTGTCCTTTTTTTAATTAGTTTGAGTTTTACTACTATTTTTTTACGAATAAATTTACCCATTCAATTTTAGCTATCCGAAGATTTTATACCAATCCTAATTAAGTAAAGCTGTCTAAATTAACTAAATCTAAAATCTATTTTTATTGTTTTGTAATGGATGACGGATAGATTTTAATAAATGATGAATTTTTAATTTAAGAAACCACATTTCTGGTGTCAGTATTCCTTGTGGTCAGACAAAACAGATAATCTTGTCTTCTGTATTATTGGTATATATTGCTGTTTTCAACTTTTTAATTATTACAAAAATTTAATTTTTAGAAAGATGTTTGTTTAAAATAATTTTTACAAAGAATCAGAGGACAAGATTGTTGTTGATTGAGAAATATTTAAAATACTTACATGATTTTTTTCAATTTGATAACAATATTAAAAAAATAAAAGAGCTGGAACGACGTTTATCAAATCCATTGTTAATAGACATTACTAATGTGTAAGCATTTCCAAAGATTTTTAACTAAGAATGCCTTATTTGTAGTTGTCTTCTTTCAACTTTGCTGTTTTTTATTGTAAAGCCCGCCATTCACGTTCCAACGGCGCAGTACGATTTTGTCGAATGCAATTGCAGTACAATAATGTTGAAAATCGACTGGGGGAATACACACGTACCGATTTTGCAGTATGAGTTTTACTTTCAAATCAGAAACATGTCAGATAATGATATACTTAAGCGGCTTTTGCTCTTTGTATGAACGAAAAAATACAAGAAACTTAGGTGGTGGTGCAAAGATTGGTTGCTGAAAAGACATACATACTGTGACGTACATTTATTAGAAGAATTGCTATTATATCCAGATAGTTTTAACTCCCTTTTGTAACATATTATTAATTTTCTTTTTTACCAACTCTTCATTAGTATCTGCTTTCACTTCTTGAAATTTAGCAACCAAACCAACAGCTTGTTTTCTGGCGGTGTTATCATGATATTCATGATGTCGATTTTATTTTCGAAAGACACTCTTGTTCTTTATAAATGTCAAAGGATTCTCTTCTCTAGCTATAAGTCATTTTCGAAATTTACCAGCAAATTATCTTTTTTTGCAGCCGTACGATTTTGTCGTCACAATATACACAATCAAATTTACGACCCAACCAACTCTGTCGTACTGCTGCAGACTGACTTGTTTGTCTGCCCCTGCCGTCAAATCGCGCCGATTTGGTCCAATGCTGCAAATACACGATTAAATTACGTTCAATTTTGTAGCATTCGACAAAATGGTACTGCGGCGTAGGAATGTAATTGGCGGGCTTAAGTGATTTATGTATTTTTCCGTTCATATTTTTTAATGTTTTGTTTAATAGCAATCTAAATGAATTTTATAAGCTAATATTTTGGCTGAGAGGAAGTTGTGTTCTAGTGCGGCGATGAGTTACTTATCTAAAATATATATTCATTAGTTGGTAAAACGATATAAACGTAAGAAACCGTTTTTTTTTAGAAGCTAGAAGTATTTGGGAAAAATACTATGCAAAAAAATTCAAGTAATATTGATTTTTAAATCTGACAAATCTCTACACAGAGGAATTATGTTTTACGGAATGCATGCTTGAAACCTTTCACAATCATTGATGAAGAAATTGGAGGCATTTGAAACGTGGTGCTATAAGCATATTCTGATAAGTTCTTGGATCACTTCACTGGCATGAAGCATGGCATTCCTTAGAATACTGAGTCACTCATTTCTGAGTCCTTTTATTGGCTTATCTACGCTTGGCTTACGAAATGCTGTCCAGCACGGCAGTGCGCTATACCGTACCAAGACTATAATCCCCCAGTGTTCGCCAGCTATCTGTAATATCGCTTAGGCAACACTTTTCTTAGCATAAGTCAGTTATAGTCCAGTGACTGGAGGAAAACAGAAAACAAACCTCTAAATTTTTTATAACAATCGATTCTGCTAACTTATCTTACCCCCCAATATAACTTATCTTACCCCCCTCTTCAAAATTTATATATGCGCTTGCTGAGCTTTTTATTTTTAAGGGGTGAAAACCACACCTTATTGAAAAAAAAAATATTTGTAAAACATCGTTTCAACAGGTTCATACGTTTTTGTAGTGCATTTATATCATCTAAAATGTAATTATATGCTTATGTAAAATAGGTTAATTGCAACACTTCAACCCTTAAAAACTACTCCCCATATCAAAAATATATAAAATAATCTGTTTGATTAACTTAAGTAGTTTTTAAATAGATATTTAAAAATTCCTATCTTTTTAATAAAATATTTTTTGATTGGTTGCATATTTTCAACCTTTAAAACAACCCCTTGTCAAAACATCATAAAAAATTGTGACAATTTCAAACGCTACAATCTTGTATTTATATTTAAAAAAAATTAATTTCCTGTTTTAAAATTTTTAACGCTAAAAACCACCCCTATGCTTACGAAACAAACTTCCCTTTGATAAATGTGTAAATGTAAAAATTAAGTATATTTCCGATATTTCGAACATACTTGAATAAAGCATTTATATATATACAGAAAATCAGTTGATGTTCCAAAATACAAATTTTTCACGTGCTCTAAACAAATGCAAATGCGCATTCTAAACCGGCTAAACTGTTGCAGCTTATAAAATGAAGTGAGTTGTAGAAGAAATACGTTTAATTTCAATTCTGATAAAAATAGAGTTATTCATACTGCTCGTTTTTTTTTTTAAACATTATAGTAATCCAACTTCTTTCCATCGTATTCCGCTTTGTTTTAATCGAAATTTTCGACTTTTAACAAAGTTTTTTTTTTCAAAGTTCCTTCAAGTTCTTTAAAAAGTGGTACGTTTTTATACAAAAAGATTTCCATTTTCCGATATTTGATATTAAATATATCGAGTATAGTACCCCAAAAATAAACAGTCATCTTTAAACATTGATAAATCGCTTAATATTGTACTTGGAAAACTCAATAAAAAAACCAATCTCTTGATTTTTTATAAGCTTTATTTTTGTTCATTACACATTACACACGTTAATTTCACATTTGTAGTTTAAAATTTGATTCTTATCAATTCCCGGGGTTATTTTGACTGTAAAAATTTTAACTCGTGAGATGGGGTGCCAATCACCCCAGGGGTAGAAGCACACATCGACACCATAAAGTTATGTTTTTTAGTAATTCCCTAGCAACTGTAAAAATTTCAGACAAATCAGTGCAGTTATAAAAAATTTAGAGGGAAAATACCACAGTAACTGGAGTATTATGGTGAGGCTGTCTGGTGATGAGTTGTGTGCGTATCTACGAAATCTATCACTAATGGAACTTCGATGTTTGCAATAAGGACACGCAGTATCGGGGATGAGAACTTCCTCCTTCAGTTGACCTACTCAGTATAGAGCTTTACCAGCTTTAGCATTATTTACTAAGTAATGCAAAAAAATCGTGCTTCCAACATAAACAATAGTTGGTACACATTCTGATTTTGGTAACCCACTTCTTTTGACCGAGAACTGATTTGTAATATATATTTTTTCGATTAAGATTTACTTTTTAAACATTTACCATTTACAACTGGTCAAGGTCGGCTCGTACAATATGAATGATATCATATTTTAAGGAATTTCACGTTTTTTATGTCTATGGGTGACACTCAACATTAGAGATTCTGAAAATACTGGCGAATGCTTGAATTCTTTTTCGTGAAACCTCGAAGGTTAGCCAATCTGATTTATACATGGAGAGATATACTTTGAATTCTAATCTGTAATTTAGTAAATCAAAATCTTACACATCAAAAAATACCAGAATATATTATGGAAAATTGAAGAATTATAACCAAATGATAGCTACTCAATGAAATAAGAGCTACAAAATTTTATGTAAATAAACACTTATGATGTAGTTATTTTATAAAACAATGTTTATATTTAATGGACATTATATTTTTTTGTCACTGATAAGTTGCAACCTTGGCTTTTATTGATTTTCATTAAATTTCCATCGACCCACTTTCGCTAATTAATCTAAACTAAAGTATTTGATATTAAATTCATTCTAATTCTATTCTTTATCGAATTGGCCTCTTTTAAGGAGATAACCAGATTGTTGATCCAATAAAATAATTGAAGTCACATAATTATAATACTAAAAAACAATCTATTCACCTGAAAATTTACAATTACAAATTTAGCACTCTTAATATACCTAATATTATATTCGTAAAATTCTACTTGGACGATTTATTAGGTTTCTCCATTTTAGAGCGATGTCTCACTATTGTTAGAGATCTATATTATGTTTTTCTTTTTACTACTGTCTGTATTTGTCTTTCCTCTCTTATTATACTGATTTAATATGTTTATTACTTCATTCTTTGTGTTCTATGCATACTTGGATATATTAGTTTGATATTAGGTCATTTAATTTTGAGATTTAGTTTTTATCATTTTCTAAAATTATTAAGACATGGTGTATAGTTTTTCTTTTTCGATCAGTTTATACATCAGCAGTTGAAAGATAACCCATTCAAGAAAACCTCATGTTCTTTCTGGTCCTCTTTTTCCATACAGTTTGACCTGAAAAACAAGTTGTAACAACCTCTACTCTCATAATATGGCCCAAATATTCTAATTTGCGCTGTTTGAGTGTACTTTTTGATTTGAATGCTTTTTAAAATGTCTTAACTAAATGATTCATGAGACTAATTATTCTGCAAACTTCAATTTCTTACTCTATGGTATATTTTCCTGTATTGCGTCACTTTCAACATGATTAATAATTATATGTATATTATTTTTCCTCTCCGTGCTTTTTTTGTTCGGTTTTATATATATTTTTAGGTATTTAATTGTTTAAGTCAGTCGAATGCAGTCGATGAATGTGTAATTTTCTAAAACCTGTTTTTTATTTTGTGAAAACTACATTCATACAGTAAAAATTGAGGTCGTGGCATATTATCGTGCATGTTGCGTTTCCAGCACATAGCGTTTCCGAAAAATATAATTTAAATGGTTTTAAATATGAATAACGCACACTGTCCGGGACATAGGTCGTAACCGGTTGGTAAGGATAATGTGCATTAGATGTCCGTCGTTTCCCCCTTGTTGTTTATTTAGGAACTTGTTTGATTTTGATATAGAGTATTTAAAAAAATAATTTTCGAGGCTATTTTGTCATTTATGCATGTGTTTTTATTGCTTTGTGACAATTAATCACGGAAGTGATAAACAAGTAGGACTTTTGTACGGAAGTGATACCTCTTCTTTTTAAAAATACTTTTTGGTTTGACATGTATGGCTTCGTTAAATGTAGTATTTTGTTTTTTAACTGAAGGTGAAATTAAATTTAAAACATATTTTAACTGAATCCTATTCATTCTAAAATAATTTTTAAACCTATTAATTATTATTAAATTCCTATTAAAAACAGCCTCGAAAATTATTTTTTTTAAATACTCTGTATCAAAATCAAACAAAGACCTAAATAAACAACAAGGGGAAAACGACGGGTATCTAATTAACATTATCCTTACAAACCGGTTACGACTCGTTACGCAGCCGTCGGCATCAGTAAAATATTGTGTTCGAATATACTGAACAAGTGTCTGAAACGCAATGTTCCGGACAGTGTGCGTTGTTCATATTTAAAACCATTTAAATTATATTTTTCGGAAACGATATGTGCTGTAAACGCAACGTGCACGATAATATGCCACGACCTTTGTACCAACAAATTACTTCAATATTTTGAAAGTTTCTTTACCATTTGATTCACCCTTTCTATTCTCTTTTGTTTAATTGGCTTAAAACATTATGTTATAAATGAAACGATTAATGAAATATTTTGATTAATCTAAGTGTTGTGAATTATCTCCTTTCTACAACACAAGAAGCCCAGACCTAGGAACTGGCTATGTATGTGGACTAGGATTAAATAATAAGTCGAACTGGTAATAATAATGCTTGTTGTATTTAATGGCACTTTATTTTACGTTGCACTTTAGTTACAAAAGATTGTTTTTTACAAAAGTATTTAACTAACATTAACTATTTATTTTTCTGCTATGTGAACGAAATTTGAGGGAGGAGTCTGGTGTGTAACTAGTGTCCGGCATGAGCACCGGAAAAGAAGTCTCTGAATACCACTTTGATTCAACCTTTGATACTGAAAGAAAGCGCCAATCTTTCAACGGTTGTAACGAACTTTGTATGTCCTAAACGGCGGGTTCTAAGAAGCCACTTTTTTATACATTACGAAGAAACTGCATAAAAACAAAAAAAACTAAAAGATTTATTGCCCTTTTACTAGTTCCGAAATACAAATATTGCTGACAAAAGTGCTGAGGTAGACAAAAAACTTGTTTTATTTGAGTTGAGATATATCGAAAAAATGTAGAATATATTGTCGTGTTTTCTTAATAATTGTAAATAATTAGGAATATCTTAGGACTTTAACACTAACTATCCACCCCTAGCTTTTACGACTTACTTTTTTCATGAGGAACTCATTTACCAGTGATACGTCGAATAATTTTCCATAAATAAATGGTCATATCTCCGATATCCGCTGTTGAACAATGTTAACAAATATTGTGTCCATATAAATTTATCTTTTATGTTTTGACGTAACATAAATTTTAATTTATGGTAATTTTTCATTGTCGACAAAAAATTCACAAAATAAAGGATACGTGAAGCAACTATAACGTAACAGTAAGATCTTATTGGATTGTATTGATTAAATAGAAACTTAGAAAGGTGTAGATTAAACAAAGGCATTCAACCAATTCCGTATCTAATTTTTTTCAACATTATAATTCCTGCCGCAAGTGCTGTGAGTGCTGTATTTTCTCTGCAACAGGTAACACAGAACACACTGTTTATTAGCAGGTTCTTAACGTAAATCAAATCATTTTTCCGCTTTGTGAGTTACACTAAAGCTGTATATTGCAACATGGATGCATCTTTTCGTAAGCGGACCAAATAACCCGATATTTTAACAGGCAGGCAAATGTGTGTTTCAAAATTAGAGATATTATACTGTGCCCTATTGAGAAACTGAATGCGTCTCGCCAGAAAGCACACAGTTTCCAACAAAGAAATTAAAATGCAACAGTCTCAATTAAATAACATGAAAAATAATAGCTTGGCGTAGGCCGCAGGAAAATGCACAGTTACTTAGATTTGAATAAAATTAAGATAACATTTTACCGTTTCCGATTGTTTTATAGACGAGGTAATTAGTTTATAAAGTTACTACATATTGTATGTTGTGTAATATTTTAATGAATCCAGATTCAGTGAGATTGCCTACAAAAAGATATTAACGTAAACAAGGCTTTGTAAATTACCTTTAAGAAACATCTGAACGATAACTTCTTACACAATGTCTTTTTTAATTAAAATATTTACAATCTCGTTACTGTGATATCTATACCAAATGTACCTTCTATAATTATTTAACTCGAATATAAAAACTCCAGTAGGTAGTATGTATACTTGCCATATAAACTACATCAAACGCGAATTATGGTTAAGTTTCGTTTAAAGACGAATAGGCATCCATAATTGTCGCAGTGAATCTTTAATTTAAAGGGTTATGATCTGTTAGTATATTAAATATTTTTTTTTAATAATTTTTTTTTCTGTTTACTAACTCTGAACTAACAAATAGTTTTTATTGGATAAGCAGTTTACACAATTTATTGTATGGAAGGAAATGGAGATTATATTAAAAAAAGTTTTACATTTGATCTTTTGGTATACTTCCTATACAGGGCCACAACTGATGGTATTCATGGCGAAGAGACATCTAAAATCGACGCAGTCATTCTCGTCTTTAATAATTATGTAGTAAGGATATTATAATATATTTTAGGACTTTCTTCAATATTCTTATTTTGCAGAGGTAACTAATAATTTTATAGAATATTAATATAATTTTGAAAATAGTTGGGTTGTTGCGTTTCTTTTACAACTGTGTGATAATTGTGTTTTATAATTTATGTTTCCCCGTTATATATTTAAATATAAAGTACTTTATTATTTCCTTTTACTTAAAAAATAGGTCACGAATGTACTACGCATCTAAATAGCAACATTTTGGTTTATCATAAAGGTCTAACTACAACTCTAACTCTGAGATCCATTTTTTCGTTTGACTAACGAACACTCGGTGCATCCTTTGAATTTTTATGTTTCCTCTTTAGTAAGTTGTTGCAGGCGGCCGACCAAACATCCGGTTTCTTAAGTGACGGTTCGATGCTTTTGTTCTGCTTCTTCTTTCCGTACGTTTTACTTTATTTGATATAATATATATTAAAAAGGTTATTATATCGATAAAAAAACTCTTATAATTTTTAACAGCGTCACTATAATATAAATAATACGTCTATAGATAATCTAAATCAAAAACTACACAAGAAAGCCCTGAACTTAGTATTTCCACCACCAGAGAAAAAACCCAGTACCTTCTGCTCGATTACATATACAGGCAAAATATCAACAAAAATAGCCAAACACATAAAAAAGAAAGGAATAACACTAGCTTTCAGAACAAATAACAACCTAGGCAAATATATTAAAAACGACAAGAGCCAACATAAAAAACACTTAACAGTGGTGTGTACAAACTTAAATGTGGCGACTGCCCAAAAACTTACATTGGTCAAACAGGTAGAAATTTTAATAAACGAATAGCAAAACATAAAAGGGCTTTCAATAATAGAAAAACAGATTCTACATACGCACTTTACCTTCTAGATCATAATCATTCTTTTAATGACGAATTTAAAATTCTCCACATTCAAAATAAAGGCCTTAAGCTATCTTTGTTAGAATCTATGGAAATCAATAAATTAAAAAACACAGATATAATTCTGAATGACCAGCTTGAGACAAACAGTTCTCCCCTCCTCAACCTATTTCATTAGAGACTATAAAGTGTAAACCCATGCCAAAAACAGATCACTTGAGAAAGGCAATCAGCCGAAGCAGCTGTAGTGATAAGAATTTAAAATAAATTTTGTGGAAGTTTTGAAAACAAAGTTTTCAGTGTCTTATTGTTACATAAAATGAATTTCCATCAAGTAACGGTCGAATCCATCAACTATAGATAATATTTAGAGATATTAAACACAGCGTGTTTTTTAATAACAATAGTGCTATATATTATACTTTTCTGTTGCTGAATTTCCTCTTTTATATGTTATGCCTAATCTGTTTACTGTTAAAACTGGTCCAACTCAAAAGAAGTGCTTAATACGTGATAAGGCACTTAATTTAACGGTATCTTTAATTAATTCCATGGAGCTAAAGACGAAAGGTTTAATACCATACAAGCAGGATATTTACCTAAAATAATGTACGTCTCATAACAATTTCTCTACGAAAGGCTACAAGTTGGCATAGTTGGAAAACACCAGCCCGGATTTACTCCAAAAAAATCAACAATTAACCAGATTCATTTAGTAAGACAGATCCTCGAGAAAACATTAGAATTTAACATTGAAACCCATCACCTATTCGTCGACTTCAAGGCTGCATACGAAAGTGTCAAGAGAACAGTACTATACCAATCAATGCGTGTGTTTGGTATATCAGAAAAACTTATCCGATTAACGAGAATGACAATGTCTAACTTAAAAGCCAGCGTTAGGATACAGGGAGAAAATTCTCGATCCTTCGAGATAAATAGATAAACTCAGACAAGGGGATGCCCTGGCTTACCTCCTATTTAACATTGCCTTGGAAAAGGCAGTCCGAGACACACTAATTAGAGGCGGCGCAGGTGGTACTATTTATAATAGATCGATACAAATCTTAGCATACGCTGATGACATTGACATAATAGGGCGTAGCAAGCGAGATGTTGAGCAATATTTCCCAGAATTGGAATGGGCGGAATGAAGCATGTCGGTCTATTCATCAACGAAGGCAAAACCAAGTACATGTTGGTTACCAAGAATCCTATAGCAAATGAGGAACGGGAAACAACATTTGGAAGTCATATCTTTGAACGTATCTAGGTCACATCATGCGAAATGAAAAATACCAGTTCCTCCAACTTATAATCGAGGGTAAAATTGAAGGCAAGAGAGGAATGGGACGCAAGAAAATGTCCTGGCTCCGAAACATAAGGCAATGGACAGGGATTAACGACATACAATCTCTGATACATATTGCAAGAAATAGAGAATTAATGGAAAATGTGATCGCTAACATCCATTAGTGGATTTGCATCTAAAGAAGAAGAAGATCTTTGAACGTGTTGACAGCTTTACATACCTTGGATCGCTAAGAAATATCCAAAGAAAAACTAAAATTATTATATACAAAACACTGCTGAGTCCGGTTCTCATATACTGGACGAAAACATGGACTCTAACGCAGATGAAAGACTATTCGAGCGTAAGATACTTCGCAGAATATTTGGAGCTATAAACGATCAAGGGCAGTGGCGCAAAAGATTCAATTTCGAATTATACCAACTCTTTAATTAACCAGATGTCGTCACGTTCATTAAAACACAGTGACTTAGATGGGCCGGACACATAATACGAATGCCCAACAGCATGATTAATTAAAAGCTAACGACAAGAACACCGATGGAAAGAAGAAGCAGAGGCTGGCCGCGAATTAGGTGGTTTAGATGGAGTTGAGACCGACTTAGGGATAGAGATCAGAAGATGGCCAGAAACCGAACAGGATGGCGACTAATCTTAATCTTAAGGCCGGTTTTCACGCTACATCTTATTGTACGTTTTGTTGGATAGGACAAATCCTATACATTAAAACGTGGCATGTAAACAGCAAAACGTACGTCTTGTCGAATCGAAATGAAATCCAAGGTCAGATTGTAGAAATAATGGGAGAAGCATAATTTTGTGAGAACTGATAGGATAAAATGTTACGTGAAAATACATGTTCAGACAAGTCGTCCGATCTTGACTCAGTTGACGACTAGCTCCACTGCAGTTAGCTTCATTTTTCCAAAAAAAAAAAAAAGCCTAATAATGTCAGATTTGCGGCAATGCACCCACAATTTTCTCGGGGAATTTATTGAATTGTATAAAAGTTTTCCTTGTTTAAGCAAGTGAAAAATAATGACCGTAATAAAAAAAACGTCGCGTTTTTTTTTATTAAAAAGTTTTTTTTTAGTCTTTAAAGGGAAAAATGCTTATGTTTTATTTTATTCTTTTTGTTGTTTAAATCAAAGAAAAACATTTTGTTTAAACCTCTACCTATTTATAACTAATAAACAAATAGTATTTTAGCTTTAGTTAGTAAATAGTAGTTCTGTTTTAAAACCAAGTAGATTGCATTGCAGGTTCCAGGTATTATTTGACTTAACGCTGGTTTGGATATTATGGTTGTGAACTCCAAGTCCTTGAGGCTGCGTCCTGTTGCAAGATATCTGATAATTGCTGTGAGTCTTTCATGGGGTGCAATGGCTGTTCTCATGCATCTTGTTTCAATATGTATGGCGTTACCAACTCTAGCAATTGACAATAGGCTGAGGTGTCCATTCGCAAATAATTGCGCCAGTCATCTGGTTCGCCTCTCAGTTCTTTTAGTAACGAGACGTGGGAATACTGGCTTTTTTTCAGAAGCCACTCTCTTGACCATCTTGTCTTTTCCCTCTTTATCCCCTTTTTCCTCAGTCGTAGTATCGTTGTAGGTGAAAAAATGAAAGAAAGTAGCCGTGTTTCCTCCATAATAAAAAAATTACTAAACAAACTTCACACAACTCAAGACTGAATTAGAAATTAGGTAGAAAACGGAAGGAAAAACGTAGTGTGTATACACTGGACAAAACGTTTATTTTGTCGTACGTTTTATATGACCCACAAAACGTACAAGAAAACGTAGCGTGAAAACCGGCCTTTAGAGCAGGCCAGGAGTCACAGAGGATCGTCGAGCCAAAGATGATGATGATCATAACAATTAAATTGTACAGAGCCGGGCTTAAGCCGCCCCTGCACATATTTCATATAAACTAGTACATTTTTCGGTACTGTTAGTTGTGTTTAATACATTTCAGCTACATAATCATTAAAATGGCGGAGGGTGTCATTTTTGAAGATAATTTTAAATTGAATTATATGGCAAGTAATAATTCATTTGATCTCATGTCTTTTAAAACGCCATTTAGTTTAACAATTACCGCAGTATATTATCTGAATCATAATAAACACATTAACACATTTTTTAATAACTTATTATTAGGTATTGTCGAAAAGTACTTGAAACGGGCTTTCAAATTACCTTAATGGCGCCCGTCCACCGTTTTTAATGATTAATGATTTTAATGACTGAAGCATAAAAATAATTAACTGATTTCTTACTTCTGTTACCTAAAAATGTATTAATTGGGAATCGAAAATTAATCTATTATTTTGGGAGATACAAATGTATCATAGAAGAAAGAAAAGGCATTTAAATCAACGTTACTTAAAAAAGAAATTATGGGTAAGTTAACTTTTGTGGATAATTTGTTGGGAATTTGTAATAGAAAGCTTGCTGAATCTGAATTCTCACGGTTTTTTAACCAAAGTAGGTACCCCGCACGCAATATTCCATTTAGTGGATGTTTTTTATGCGATTTTAATAAAAGTTTATTCATAATTGCACTTGAGCGAATTAGTCAATATAAATATATAATCAGAATCATTGTTACCATCATATAAAAACTAAAATTAACACGCACACATATTTTTGGCAAACCGGAATCAAATACATAATAATTAATAAATAATAAATGTCATACAAGTGTATTTATATGCCACTTATTTATATGCCAAATTCCGATGCCAATAAATTCGCGGTCGCCAATTGTGTAATAAATAACAATGCAAACTAAATTATTCGTGGGCACCTGGTAATCTATTTTTGCCATTACCAAAAATAAGCAGCTTTAAACAGTTAACTCAGTTTTTATACAGTAAGGTTATGGACAAGTGTATTATTGTACATTTGTTGGAGATGTATCGAATCAAATTTATCAAATCAAACTTATGCAAATTGTTTATATTTGGATTCAATGTTTATTTTAACATATGTGCAACATTTATGTATTTAACACCTGACTCAATTTGCGACAAAATACAGAAATTGCATGCGAAAGCTGCACTCTTCACCTTTAAAACGCATTTTCGTTTTTGGCTATAGGACACTGATCAAAAGATATCGAATTTTTACCGTCGAGTTGATACAGATTTTATTTAATAATTGATTTCGAGCGCGTAACTGATACTCAAAATCACCGGTCGCTTCAAACTTTGTTTCTGAGAGAACGGCCCATTCTACACAAAAAGTGCTAATAACCATTTTTGTTCAAAATTACCTCAGCTACATTTTTTATTTGAAACATTTTTTTCTGCGACGTACAAATTCTTGGCAAATCGATTTTTTCCGTTCCCCCCTGCGATAGTTCGTAGTGGGTAGTTGGGGGTAAAAATGGTAAACTTTCTTGCTAAAATCTTTTTTGGGGTCCCAAAATTGACAGTCCCAGCAAAATTGTCAAATCTCTGAAGACTGGACTTTCTACTTTATTGAATACTAAATTAGAAGATATTTAAATTTCAAACTATGGAAAAAGCACATATATAATTGACAAAAGAAAATTGGAATTAAAAAAACTCATGGTAGATATAGAAATCCCCTTATCGTTTAATCAGTATTTGATATTCTGTATATCAGTATATGATCTAGTGCCCTAGTATATCTTCATGATTTTAAGACAAACTGAATATTTTACAGCTGTAAAGGATATTATCTGTTCTATTTAATTTCTTGGGCTTCCACCCTGTACATATATTCCTAAAACGTTCATATTTATAATAATTGCAAATTTCGCTTTATTGGTTCATAACTACGGATCTGTCGATAGGTATCTAAAAAGAAAATCTCGTCATATCTGCATTTTAATCGAACAGGAACAAGTATGTATATGAGGTGTGGCTATTGTCATATTCCAGTGTTATATGCATTGTAATAACTTTTATTGTAATTTGTTGTTGATATTGACATTAGATATTGAATAACGAAAGGCGTTATTTGTGAAATGTTAAATCGTTGAAATTATTGTTTTGACAGTTAGCGACTTATCCTCAAGGACATCGACACTTGCACACTTAGGTATAAGTACTGGTATTTATAC
The DNA here is from genome assembly GCF_040954645.1 of Diabrotica undecimpunctata. Taxonomy (NCBI): domain Eukaryota; kingdom Metazoa; phylum Arthropoda; class Insecta; order Coleoptera; family Chrysomelidae; genus Diabrotica; species Diabrotica undecimpunctata. The sequence goes on along the minus strand of NC_092809.1, from coordinate 29,796,775 downwards.
ATTCAAAAATGAGCATTTATACTGTTTCCATGTTTTTGTCTATATAATTTACTTCTTTGACAACCGATTTTATTCTTTTATACTTATAGTGGAGTGGGATACCAGAACAGATTAATTAAACGAATATCACCAAAAATTCCAGAAGAAAAACGAAAAAATGAGTAGAGTAGACGAAATTGAATGCAAGAGGTTATGCAAGATGTCGCAAAAATAAAGAGTTGCAAAAAACAAGCAATCCACAAAGAAAACAGCTATGTATCCATTTATTTAGAACGACTTCTTTTTTTAAAAGTTGTTCTCTCACCCAGAATTCTATAACACTTTGTCGTTGATAAAAGAAAAATATATATCAAAGTAATGCTTATTTACTGTTTACCTTGTTTAAGATCTTCATTTTACAACGTAATATTATCTAATGTACTTCAAAAACGTAGATTGTGAGTTTTAGCGGGTAAGAAAAGCGGTCATACCAAAAATACCACATTCATTACGAACCTTTGTATAAGATCCCTAAAATGCACCCTAAAATACGACCTTCTTTTACGCTCTAAATACGAAATTGGATTTCATTACAGTGGTTGTCTATCGGCTAACGAACTTATAGGCCATCAACCTTCTTTTATTCTCCGTTCCTATACAATGACAGCGAATGAGAATGAAAAGCAACGTCAGAAACGTTAAAACGTATCGCCTACCGTGAAATGATGACGTTCATAATAAAATATAATGTAAATTGCGACGTTGCGACTTCTACGACAATTTATTTGGTATTCTTAAAAAAATCGATCCTTTGTTTTTTCTCTGTAATATCCCTGCTATAACAAGGGATTGGAAAGTATCCTTGTTTGAGCAATATTTACTGTACTAAATAGATAATAATTAATAAAAAATACTGTAATAGATTTTGAAGGAATCTGCTGAATACTGCTCAAAGCAAAATGGGCAAAAATCAAAATGGCCACCGTTCATAAAGATCATTGATTATTAATAAATTTTAAAGGCTTTCAAACATTCGGTGATTTTTGAATATTAAATATCGGCGGTTGTTCTTTCTGTAAGGTTTCTGTGAGTGACGATTCGTTACGGAATGTTGGCGACCATTATGGTTATTCTTATTTTATTGGCTGCAGTAAATATACTACAAATACTATTGCAATATTTGAAATCATATCTTCAATTTACTTCGAAGATTCTTTTTGTTCCAGAACTCTTTATGCTAGGCATTTTTCCTTGCATTATTAGTTTTAACATTCTGTGTCATTTCTCATTACCTGAATTAGTATTCGAGTTTTGCATTTTTTGACCTGTTTGAAAGACTTTCATATCTTTTAAGTAGTCTTCTGAATACGTATTTTGTATGTATGATCCTTCCAGAGAATCCTTATTTTCACTCAATTCAATAATTCTTCCCTTCGACCGTCCATGTTGAAGTCAAGTTCCCTGTTCTTTTAGGCGTCATCACTACCTTCGGAATTCTTTGGACTTTCAACTACTGATGTCAGCCTGATATTTTTGTTTTATTAGAGATATTAAAAATAATTAACAGAGATATTATAGCATGATAATGTTGTGGAACACTTATATATAGAAACTGGTAAAATATGACCCTTGTAGATTTGTCAAACACTTAACTTTATTTACTTTATGGATTATGAAGTATTTCGCGGCCGGTGTGTTATAGTGGTACTTTGTTTTCGGGATTTATATGCTATGGTTTGAAATTACTTCTACCTACTATCCACAAATGTTCAACGGCTATTGAAATCCAAAAACATCCGAATAACTTAAATCGTAAAAAAGATAGATATGAATCTCAGCACTACGAAATAGGTATAAAACGTTTCCCAGTCACAACGAAAATTCCAAAACCAATTTGGATCAACCGAAAAATGATGGGAGGCACTCAGAAGGATGTATATAACGTCACATATATTTGAGGAAAATAATCAGTGAACGACAGACAGTTACGTCCGTGATGTTTTTACTAGTAGACGAAACGTTAGAGAGAACTAATTCCAAACCACGGCCTATATAGGTAAATACCGAAAACATTGCATTATTATTTTTCAAGGTTTTCAAGATGTTGCTCTATTTGTTCGAAGCTTTCACTTTTTCTCTGTAACGATAAGACTACCAAAGAGAATTTAAATACTATTATAAAAATAATACCTCAGTCAACTATGGGAGCTTATCGTCTCTGCTTCGTCTAGCTCAGTCTCTCAAGTGTGAATCCGTCTTGTCTTAAACTATGAATTAAACCATGAACATTCAGCTGGTAACAAATAAAACAATGGTTTAACTAATCATATTTATTTAACATATAAAACAAAGCAAAAACAACCCTGTCTAAAGCTTTACAGTACACAAATTTAAATGATACTTATTATGGCATCGATGGGATGCTTGCTTCTAAATAAATGTGGCTTCCCGATTATGTGATTAGGTCCTCCAGAGCATGTGATTAGGCCTTACATACAGCTGCAGTTATTCTTCTGCCGCATATTATTATTTCAGAAATTATCCAATGAAATATCCAATTAACCCAATAAATTCTCCAATAAACCCAAGAGAATTCTGCAGATGATAAAATGAACCTTATTATAATTCTTACATTCTTTTATAAATTTCAATTACAGACAAAAAATTATATTCCCACTACGTTAGAAAAGGTGATTGACAGAAAGTAAGTGGGAGATTATAATGACGTATAGCACAGATGTCATAGGATGTATGCCTATGATGGAATTAGCTCTTCTGTCAACATAGTTAGTCTACCGGACAGAAAGAGAGAGGGCGAATATTTATTCTACCGGACAGAAATAGAGAGAGAAGGCGCCAACTACTTTTTTGAAGAAAAAATAGTAAAAAAGAAACTGAAAGTAAAGGAATTAATAAATTAATAAAGAAATTAAAATAAAATAATTATTTAAATATAAATTAATAAAGATGTGACGATTATAACGTTACATCTCTTTCGAAAATCTAGTATTTTTGTAGATATCAGGTATTGGGTACCTAATTACAATTTAATACATTATTTTTACATCTAATGTGATGAAAAAAATATATAAAAATATATCTGTTCAACTTCATTTATTGTCTTACATTACTTGTAGATTTGGCAACGTTGTTCCGAGGGACACGTCTCGTCCTTCACAGGAATGTTTTTGTTGTTACGTTGGATGCGCATCGAAGATTGCAATGTCCTCGTCGCTATAGAATTTAATTTCTCATTGTTGTAGCCATTTGGCCGCTTTCTTTTTCAGTTCTTATATTGTTTTATTCATTTTTAATTATGCCCTGGAAACTGAGATATAGTAAGAAATCTTAAGTTACCTGTTTAACGATATGCGTGTAAAGGATACACCAATTATTTGTCACTAAAAAGTCGACAGAAAAAAAGAACTGGATATGTGGAAGTAATTTTATTTAACGCTTATTATCCTTACCAAAAATGTCCTAAGGTAGCTAACGTACTTAGAAAACGTTCCCTAATGTTTTAAAATTCAAATTTGTTGACCAAAAATGGTTTTTTTGTGTTAACACTATATATTTATTTACTGGTGTACAGAGATTATTATTACGCCATAAATACGGTTTTATGATTTTCTATTCGGTACAAGGTTTCGATTTTTACCATTAAATCAATGTAAATGATTTCAAATTATTTAAACATGATGGGGAAATATACGAAAATTTCACACAACGTAAGAAAAATCATACAAAGCAGAGAATAAACAGGCCTGTATGCTGGCCTGAGGTAGAATGGTAATACTTTGGAGTTTGAGGGTGGTTCTGCGACCTGTGTGTAGATATGAATCAACATTTGATTCATATTTAAATTCAACACAATTAACAAATTCGACAGGTATGTGAATGGACAACATAAATGATACATTTTGGCATAATTCATATTTTGATAATATTGAATCTTTGTAACCTTATATTTTTGGAAATAAAATGTCTTTTATCAAACATCAGAAATGAAATAACAGATCTTTATCATTTTGTGTACGTTATTGTTTACTTGCGCTCTCTATGGCCCTCCCACTATGCGTCTAATTAAGCATTAGATCCTCGAACCGGATATTATCCAAACATCAACGTTTACAGTTCATCATAGTCATCGTCCTTAGCTATGGTTTGCAATGGTATCCATTATTTACCATTTTGTGGCGTACCGTTTCTCGGCAGAGCGTTACACAACGCATTACCGACCAACTTAATGGGTATATTGTATTATTTATGAAGTCTTCTCGGTACGTTCAGCCGGTTCCCACAACGCCCATACTTTTTCAACGATGTGAGTGAGGTGCTACCGGACAGTGGCGCAGATCCATCTTTATTTTATTAAAAATCGAAAATCTTCCTTTCGTGGTATGACAATTACACCGTAGGAGGATATTCAGATTGTAGATTTCAAAGGTATCGATTGGACTCGTACACCCTTCCACGCTGCGACCTGATAGATCTTTTGTGTATATGGATATTCTTTCTTTTATTACCTTGCTTTTCCTATATTTTGGTACCTCTTTCGCTTATTTTGCCTTGTTCGGTAGAAGGTATCAATATTCTAGTATTATACATTTAAATCACTCCATTTCTAAATACGATGATTGACAAAAACCATGTTACTTCTATGTTACATTACAATACAGAAAGAACATTTGGAAAAATCAAAGAAATAGAGTGCACCAATATTTACACTAAGTACTTGCCAGATTACTTTGATACAAGGCGCTGTGTTTATGCTAATGATACTGCGACAGCTACATATCGAAGAGATTTTGAAGACGAAGAAATCAAATTATCGGCTGCGTTGGAAATACTACCAAAGTACTACTGGAAAACTTTGCTATGACCAAACCCAAATAAAACTTAAGTCTATGCCTATCCTCTGAACAACAATCAAGTTAGAAAAAAGCTAAATATATCATGGCGAGGAGAAATGTACAGAACCAAAGTACTTGGGGGTAAAATTGGACCACACTTTCACATTTAAAAGTCACTGCAAAAACACAAAGGCAAAGATTTCCTCAAGAAATAAGATACTACGTAAGCTAACTGGAGCAAGTTGAGGAGCTCAGCCAAGTGTGCTAAGGACAGCAGCTATAGCTTTGTATTGTCTGCAGTGGAATTTTCAGCTCCAGTTTGGAACCGCTCCACTCACACTTGTCATGTTGATCACGCTCTAAACCAGGTGACCAATATCCAGGTGCTTGAAACCTACTCCATTCCATGACTTATTTATACACGTTCATCGGCATTGCTCCTCCAAACATCAGTAGAAAAGTTGATTTCTGAGATCAAGCCATCCTATTTTCGGCCAGCGAAGGCACCCATCAAGGTTGAAATCTCGTAGGAACTTATGAGTACCACGCCGTCGATCGAAACCACCGCTGATCTACGTCGCCTACAGCTTTTAAGAGAAGCTTCGGTTGCTGATACTGGTGGGCTTTGGAACGCCAAAAGAAGAAATGACTACAGACCATTAATTACCATACACCACATCAAGGTCTCTGAATAGATTCGGCACGTCACGGAGAAGGTTAAACTTAAAAATCATGAACATCTATTGGTTTGCACCGACTTCGACCCAGGCATGCACTCACCATGACCTAGTTACAGATAATGACAGGGCCATCTAAGAGGCGAAATATTGGCAGTATCAAATTTAAAGAATTGATCCAGATACGGCAAGTAAGTAAGTAATAAATGTTGCAAGGGTAGTGTTAAGATTAACTGGGTGATAAAAAGAACAGTGGAGTAATGAAATATTCGGTAATGAAATAGGTAGCTAAATGTTTGTTCACTATATTTCTGATTTGTCTAAATATCTCTTTATTATTCTGTTTTGTGCCATTCTATCAATATATATTTTATTCCATTCTGGTTTTTTTTTGTACCTATGTGTTCACGGGATCTATTCTGCGCTGTCTTCTAATATTTTCACTTCTTTTACTATCATACACAGTTTTGCGGAATATTCTTTTTTATTTTTTTTTGTATTTTTATCACTATTGTTTCCATTGTTCGTTTTGTTTTCTACGTGCCAGGCCTTGTTTCTGCAATGTTCGTCGTAATGGAGCGTATTCTTGTCCTGAAAAATCATTGATATTCTGAAAGATTAATGAATCGATGACTTTAAAATGATATCAATGTTTTTGCGTTGCTTTCCTGCGACGACTTTATTGGAAGATAGTTCATTCGATTACACGAAACCAACGTTCACTTAAAAATACGCTTCAGAAAAATCATAGAATGTGGTTTGTCTTTAAAAAGACAACCACATGCAATGATAGTAGTAAAATTCTTCTGTTAGTGAACACTCACTAAATTATGACCACAAAAAAACCAGGAAAAAACCTCATAATACTATCCCGACATGGTAAGTATTTGCTCTCACATTTAGTTTACTCTCAATATTAACACCAAACTCAGTGTTATTTTAAAATATAAATGATGTGTCCTCGATATATCATTGACTTACTAATAGTGTTGTTGTCTTCCTATTGATTATAAATTGATAAAATATTGTTATTTATATCTCCGCCGCCCCACTTATATAAGAAGTATATATTTTCGATTTCCGACTGTGTGCACTTTTTATTATAATTAATCTTAACACAAATTTAAATAAGGTATCTATGACGTAAATTAATGTATATGGATTGGATCGCCGCCCATGAGGATGAGTAGTCCTAAACTATGATGACGACGGACGGTTGGATTCTCTTCTCTCATCGTCCAACGACCGTGGCCTTCGGCCGTTTCGTTTATGCCGACGAATTTGTATATACATTAACGGTCTTACATGCTCGTGGCGTTAGTCATGTCTTTATTTCGTATTCGCGTTTTCGTATATTTTCTACAGGGAAATTATTTTCTTCCATGTATAATTTTATTCCTTATAAAAATTAATAGCCCATATTTAAGCTTTGTCTCAACAGAGAAAACAGTTTCTAGTGGTATCAGATGGTCATGCTTGAAGGAGAACAGGGAACAAATAAAAAAATCAACTACCAACTGCATATGGAACAGTTAATACATGGCACCTTAAAGAAAAGTAAAAATTTACAATGTCTTGTATTTAACTCACTTGGGATAAAAGGTAGATACCACAGACTAACAAAGTTATATGGCTTGTTTACATTTGATATGAAGCGATATTTTGTGTGAGACCTAGATTGTACATTTCAAAGAAAGCGGATTGGCTTAGAATCAGCAGTCCAACAAATGTAGGCCTCTAAGAAAGCCTATATATGCAGACGGATGCTGAGAATTCCATGGACACAAAAAGTTACCAACGATGAGGTACTTCGGCGCATGAGTAAACAAAAAGAATTACTTAGCATATTCAAAGAGAGGAAAATACAATACTTGGGTCATCTGTTGAGAGGTGAAAGATATGAATTACTCCAAATCGTATTGGAAGGTAAAGTGCAGGGCAAATGATAAGTTGGAAGACGACAGAACTCATGGCTGAAAGCCCTGAGGAGATGGTTTGACCGCTCATCCGCAGAAATCTTTCGTGCAGCAGTTTCCAAAGCTACAATTGTCATTGGGATCCAACAACATTAGAAAGGAGACGGTGCAATAAGAAGAAGAAATCCTAATATCCGTTTAGAAGAGATATTTGGTACCTGTCAGGCTCTAAAAGACCTACTCCAGGTACATGAGACATTGGTAAACAATTGCCTTGCAGTTGCAGGCAACATGTCTTCTCTGCAATTTTGCAGAATCTACATATTGTTCAGTCCACTTTACCCATTTTCTCGCCCTTGCCTTTGGCCTGGAATATTTTCCCAGTAGGCTACAGTTCCTTTTCCCATTTTCGAACATCCTTCACAAAGGGAATTTTTAATACACCACAGAATGGCTCTGGTCCGATAAAATACTTATTTGTTCTTTTAGCAAGACTATCAGCAGTCTCATTACTAACAATACCTTTAGAGCAAAGTTGTTTTGATTACCCATTTGGATAGTGCCAGTAAAATCTTCTGCATCCAGAAACAACTTATTTTCCACCTAATCTGAAACACTCTGCCTATCTATATAATAGCAAGAGTATATAATGGTAGGAGTACTTTTAAGGGGTTGTGATAATCTCAAAATAAGTAAAAAGTAAAAATGAATGAGGATAAAGAAAAAATGAAGGATACGAGAAATAAAATGATTGAAAAAAGAAAGTAAAGGGCCATCGGATAGAGAACTAGAGCAGGAACATTTTTGCAATCATTTTCCAGGTACTTTAGTGGTTTTGCATAATAAGATCATTTAATTGAATATCTCTGATATTCTTCGAGGCTTAGGTAAATCATGTGTGAAGGTCGTGGCATATTATCATGCACGTTGCGTTTCCAGCACGTAGTGTTTAGTTTCCGAAAAATATAATTTAAATGGTTTTAAATATGAACAATTCACACTGTCAGGAACATAGCGTTTCAGACACCTAACGTTTCCGTTCAGTATATTCGAAAACAATATTTTATTGATTCTGACGGCTACGTAACGAGTCGTAACCGGTTGATACGGATAATGTGAATTAGATGTCCGTCGTTTGCCCCTCGTTGTTTATTTAGGTATTTGCTTGATTTTGATGAGTATTTGAAAAAATAATTTAAGAGGCTATTTTGTCATTTATGTATTGTGTTTTTATTGCTTTGTTACAATTAAACATGAAAGTGATAAACAATTTTGTACTTTTGTATGGAAGTGATACCTCTTCTTTTTTAAAAATACTCTTTGGTTTGATATGTATGGCTTCATTAAATGTAGTATTTTGTTTTTTAACTAAAGGTGTAATTAAATTTAAAATATATTCAAACTGAATCCTATTTATTCTAAAATGTCCATAATATTTTTCATCGTCATCAATTAATTCTTTGTGTAAAGTCCAGTATTAACCTTCCTTTTTTCTTTCTCTTAGCATTGGATGTACTTCAAACCTTCTTTTTACTACAGTTTTTCTTTCTTCATCGTTAAGTAGAAGAGCAATTGCACATAATTTTTGTCGAGAAAAGCGAGACGAGATCATATCTTCACCGAACCAAACTGAAACGTACTATGTATGAAAATGTGAACGAGCAGTCTGATTGCTGCAGTGGAAACGCTACGTGCCGGAAACTATACGTGCACCATAATATGCCGCGACCTTGAGTGTTGCCCCCAGGTTGCCGCTTCGAAAACCCTGAGAAACCACGAAATCGTAATCCAATACCTCTCCTCTTCGATGTTTGGAGTCGACGTTAAACTGTAAGTCCCCTATACACTTTATGATACACAACATTGATACATGCGCAGAGATACGCTCAAAATTGAATATGACTCATTAAGAAGAAGATATTCTTCTTTACTTTTCCGCAAGGCTTTCAATGCCATCTTAATGCAGCTATAGAAAAACGGCTATAAAAAATAGATGGTGACCCAATAAACTGTGTCCAAATGATAATATTATGTATAATCGTAGCTATATGTATTGCGTAACATATTACATACGTTCATGCTAAGTTTAAATTAGACATTATATTTTTACAATCATTAATATTCTCAGTATATTTATTAGTGAACATATAAGTTTTAATTGTGAACTTTTCTTACACTTTCAAACAACGTTTCAAACCATCTGTTTAATACTTTCCAATTGATATTTCGATACTATTCTCTTGAGGATATCGTGTGTAAGGAATATTAAGCTCGTTCATGACTCAAATTGTGTCTAAAACATGTGACCGTAAGAAGCGTGTGTGGTATGCGTCATCGGTACACTATTTTTCAAGAAAGCACATAATCCATCGTTTATATATTCCATGATCGAAGTATGTTGGACGAGTATCGATAATACACTTTATAAACACTTCTGCATTTAGTAAGAAGAAACGTCAAAAGCAGTATACGTTGCATAATATTTTGCAATTTAACAGTTTTTGTCAGAATTCATTCTGTTAGCCAGTAATTAAAACGATGTCGATTGAGCAACACCTTTTCATTGTCACATTGACGAATCAGCAAGTGCGCTAAGTTGCACGCTAAAAAATACACCAGAAGAAAAAAATTCAGAAGGGTATGAACGTCAACAAAATTTATTTTAACACTAGGCTATTTTTTTTGCCTGGAGACGACGTCTTTACGTGTCCTCTATAGCACGATAACGGCTCAGTTAAATTAGAATTTGAAAAATTTCTGGTGTCTGCCTAGATCGTACCCAAGCCCTCTCCAGCAAATAAAAAATGAAATGAGTCATACTTGTGATCATTTAAGGTGCTTTTATGCACAATTTTTTTGCCGACAAAAAACTCAGCGTTCTCTAAAGGAATTGTCTTATATGTACCCTTTTATGTATCAACGTCGCGTCGGTGAGTCGCTAGATGTTTGTGTCGCGGAGTTCTCAATTTCTGTCGCCCGGAATTAGAGAACGCATCGCGACTCATTTTATATGTATGTTGAATTAAATTGGTCTTTTTATGCAACGCGTTTATTGTCGATAATGCTTCGATAGGAACTTGCTAGCCCGCAGACGTGTATCGATGTGTGAAGACCTGAGTTGTTGTCATTGAATACCTCGATGGTGGCCTATTTATCGACGACTATTTTTGTGGGATTCATCATCAGATTATTACAAAAATCATTGTCTTAATTCTTCATGTAGTGTATATATTGGATGGACTTATAATTAATTATATACTTATTTGTATACCAAGTATATAACACACGGATCCATTTTTTATCAATACACACTTCCTTATTGTACGGTACGGTAGTCACTGATCGATTTAACAAATTTTATCTGAAAGCGACACGCGACAAAAAACACTGAACAAAAGTTCTATTTTGTTTCATCTATAAAAACTGCGTTTCTTATCGCCACGCGACAGGCGACAAAAAACGCGTGCATAAAAGCGGCATTAAGTTTATCCTATCGTATTGCATACCAAGAACACATAATTAAAAGCTATGGCAAATGTTAAATAGAGTATTACAAACGAACTTCTAATATATCAATATAATCTAAAACCTTTTCGGCCGCATTCAGGAATTCCACCATCTTCGTTTTTCTTACTGCTGTGTCAATATATTACGTTCCTTATCTCTTCGCATATTTTGTTTGAATTCTAGTCCTACTACACTGTATCGTTCATTTTTAGAACCTATTTCCTTTTTTACATATTTAAATTCTGGCACTTACACTTTCGACCCACTTTTTATTCATCTGTGGTGCCTTTATTTTGCTGCTAAAGTGATCAGCAAGGAAACATATTTTCTTACTCCCCGCCAATGATCGAATTCAAAATGGACTGCCGGAGTGATGACGTAGATTTTATTGAGATCTGTCAGTTTGACTTTCCGAACAAACCTTGTTTAGTGTGGATAATTTGTATTTTTCGTTATTTTTTTATTTTTGAAGTTATACTTCTATACGCGCGCTCCACGTTGGAAATTTATACGGGAGTGAATCGGTGAAATCATTACATATGTAAGATAATGAGTAAGAGAGAGACAGAAGATATATTTTCTCTCTCTTCCTCTCTCGAGAATCAAAATTTTCCTTTTGTATATATATTTAATATTATTATTTATGTGATATGTTTCGTATTATTTATTAAATGTTTATAATTATTTTAGACTTTTGTATTTCAAAATAATAATCTCAATAAATCACTGTATGACCGAGATATTGGCCGATATTGGCAAAATATTTTACGTGTTTGGTTCATACGCTGGTGTATGTGAATTCGAATCCCAATATGAATTTCCTTTTTTATTTTTGAAATATTTAAAAACCCCACGTTATTTTATTAAATTAATATAGCATTACATATGTAATGATTGTGCAAATTGATTCCCATAAAAATTTGTAACGGCGAACGCGTGTATAGAAGTATAACTTCTACCGGCAGTCCCACTGGACTGCCACACCCGTTTTTTTTTACAGAATCTTTCCGCTTTTTGCAATATCTAAGTATTATAATAGTTACTACAACAATTTTACAAGGTTGTGTAAATAATAAAGCATGTTGTTTTATAAAAATAGCAATAAAATGCATGTATCAATAAAGTAAGGTTAGAATTTCTTTAACTTTTACTTGAACACTCTAAACTGAAGCACTTGAACTTTTAAACTATATTTCATAGAAATAGAACACTGAATTATGATGGTATTATCGTAAAAAACACTATACTTAAAAGAAAAAACAGCCGAGGAAGCAAAATGTTAACTTTATAGAAATTCAAAAGTCTTGAGATTGGGCATTTCAACTTTTGTTTGGAAAGCAATAATAACAATATGGCCGCCGTGACGTCACACTCCGGCTGTCCATTTCCGAGAATTCTTGATTAACACGTGATTTCGACTATATTCGACCAGTTACGAAGCGTGATTTTGGATAACTAATTTCGTTTTTTGTCTGCTAGAGTATAGTATACATACAGTTGTTGTCCTATCATATCATATATATATATATATATATATATATATATATATATATATATAGTGAGGACAAAATGCAATGGTCAACGGGTAGTTTAAACCACAAAGATTGCTAAAAGGATATGCAATATGCCTGATAACCAAGCGTGATAGTTGATCACTAGTCACTTTTGATGGCACATCTATATATTTGGTTTTTACTCCATGCCTCAATTAAACTATTCTCATTTTCACCACATACATTAAATTTTATTTTTTCTAATCGCACTTCACTAATGGTTATTGTAACTGTGATATTTTATAATGTACTTTTGAGTTCCATTGTATTCTTTGATCTATTGCCTTCTTCCATTTTTACCTTACATTTTTACCTTTAAATTAGATGTGTCTTAAATAAAGTTTCAAAAAACAAAAAATTGGCGATGAAAGTGAATTTGCACTAATTTACTCGGAATTAAGAAACGCCGATCTGAGTGGTTTACAAAATCAGTTGGTTCAATACAATGATAGACAAAAATAGTGTAAACATGAATCAACCTGAATTATTTATTGTCTTACAAATGGGACGCTGCCACTTAATAATACTCAATTCTGCCATCCTAGAATTCATCACTGACCTAATTATTGTCAACTAAACCCGAATCCTTATCGGTCCAATTAACAGTTATTGGTCATTTGCAAGGTTGAACGTTTGATTAAAAAAATATTGACAATATCCGCAAATAATTCCCAATTGAAAAGTAATTTAACGCTCTGCAGTTTCACGGTATTACAAATAAAAGAACCGCACACAGCCTACGACAGATTTTCACCAAAACTATCGTCGTTCTACCGTTCAATGAAAGATTAAAGATAAATCAAAAATTTGGGTCTTAACCCACACAATCTTTCAAGAATGAAAAAGAATTTATAAAAAGCCGAAGTTGGTCAATCGTGTATATTAAAATTAAATAAATATGAACGGAAGGTGAGAATTGATTGTTTAGTGTAGAGGTTTGTTGGCCAAAAAATATTCGAGCGGTTGTTACAAAAAACGGAGAATTGTGCCTTGTGATCTTCTCTTTGATTTTTTTTTTTACATGTCCAATAATAGATTTGAAAAGTATGTATATGTGTAAGTACAAAAACATTAGGTGTATTGGAAATTATTTTCATCTTTTGAAATTGAAATATCACTTGTTATAATTGTAACAGAAAAAGTCCTAATTCAACTTAAAATCAGAACGCTGAATTATACCATCTAAATATATTTCTCTATGGTCAATGGAAAAGCCTTCCATTACAAAGAAATACGATAGACAAAAACTAAAAGAAGAAGAATTTAAACATCACTTTGAACAGACAATGAACGAAAAAATTCGAGACAACATCACACAACCAACAGTCGAAGAAAGATGGGATAACATAAAGAATGGTATCATCGATACAGCAACGCAAAGTGGAACTGTCACCCATTATAAAAAGCAAGCGTGGATGAAAGATGAAATAATCGAAATGATGGACGAAAGAAGACAGCTTAAAAATAGGAATAACTCAGAAGATAAACGAAAGCATAATCTGATTCGAAGAAAAATCAGGGAAGCCAAAGAGTTATGGATGCGAACAAAATGTGAGGAACTAGAAGAATTGCAACGAAAACATGACGAATTTAACACACATAAGAAAATAAAAGAAGTTACAGTACACAAAAGAAATACACCCATAACATTAACGAATAATGAAGGTGATGCACTATCCCTAGAAGACGAAGTAATGGAGGAATGGGAAAACTACATTAAAGCATTATTTAAGGATGATCGAGGATCACTAACTAACTTAAGTGCAAATACAGGACCATCAATCTTAAAAGCCGAAGTGGAAAAAGCCATACACCAAGCCAAAAACAACAAAGCCAGTGGACCAGATCAAATATACAGCGAATGGCTAAAATTACTCTCAAATGACAATATAAAAGAACCCACTGTACTTTTCAATCAAATATATGATACCAGTGAAATTCCATCGGACTGGTTAAAATCGATCTTTATTCCTCTACCTAAGAAACCAAACGTTAAGAAATGTAGCGATTGTAGACTCATTAGTTTAATGAGCCATGCCGTTAAAATACTGTTGCATATTCTTCTAAACCGAATTAACAACAAGTGCGAAGAAATAATTAGTCAAGAGCAGTTCGGGTTCCGGAGATGCCTTGGAACTAGAGAAGCACTATTTTCTATGCAAACACTCCTTCAACGATGTTGGGAGGTAAGAAAACCCGTATATATGTGCTTCATTGATTTTGAAAAGGCATTTGATCGCGTTCAGCATACCAGACTAATTACCGCCTTGCAGAGCATCCAACTAGATGAGAAGGACATCAAACTTATTGCCAAACTTTACTGGAACCAAACAGCCATTATTAATACCAACAACAGAGAATCAAAGCCAATCAGTATTGAACGAGGCGTAAGACAAGGCTGTATACTATCTCCCACCCTCTTTAACGTGTATTCTGAGAATCTATTTAGGGAAGCTTTAAAAGATCAAAAAGGAATTATCATAGGAGGAGAAATAATTTTAACAATATACAGTACGCCGACGATACTGTGATTTTAGCTGAAAACATCGACGATCTGCAGGAGCTAATCAATAGAGTTGACATGGAATGCACAAATTGGGGACTGTCGATAAATATCGATAAAACTAAATATATGGTGACCAGTAAAGTGGATATCGGCGCAACCCAACTGATATTAAACCAACAACCGCTGCAGAGAGTTCAGAGATTCAAATACCTTTGATGTTGGATTACTCAAAATCTAGATCCATCCTTCGAAATTCCATGTAGAATTGAACAGGCAAGAAACTCATTTCAAAAATTCAAGCCTCTATTATTCAATAACTCATTAAATTTGGAAATCCGTGAAAAGTTTACAAGATGTTACATGTGGTCTGTACTTTTGTATGGATGTGAAACTTGGACTTTAAACGCCGATATCATGAATAAAATCGAGGCGTTTAAGATGGTTGTATCGAAGGATACTAAAAATTCCATGGACTAGCAGAACCAGAAACGAAGAAGTTCTTCGAAGAATGGGACATCAACGAACTCTATTAAATATTATTAAGAGGCGCAAACTAGAATATCTTGGACATATAATCAGAGGACCAAGATATGAGTTCCTTCGGCTAATTCTCAACGGTAAAATCGAAGGAAAGAAATGGATAGGACGGAAGAAACTCTCTTGGTTGAGGAATTTGCGGCAGTGGACAGGTTTGACAGTGGACCAATTGCTACTCGTAACGCAAGACCGAGATCAGTATAACAATATTATAAGCATGGTAGTCGCCGACGTTCCGTAGGGATATGGCCCTCTAAGAAGAAGATGGTCAAGATAATGAGATGTAAATTAGATGAACATTTGAGACAGTAGGATCCACCTGTTATACTGAATTTTTGACCGTGCTGTAAAATTATTTCTGTAAATTTTAAGTTAACGTGAAAGTTAGTCAAATATTGTAATGAGTAAATTTAGATAAATTATAATCGCAAGCGCTTCAACAGAATTATAGACATATAGGGGAGAAAAAGAGGACAAACATTGCCTTCTACTAGCATTAACTCCTAACAAATTAGTCTAAGATTGGACTTCGAAGTGGTTAGATAGTAAAGTGATAATAATGTGCGCGATTCAATCAGTTTGATTTTTAGTAAAGTTGCATTCTCACCTTTGATATATAATTTAAATACAAATTTAAAACGCATTTTAAATTTTTACAAAGGAAAGATTTACAAGGAATTGCAGTATAAAATCCATCTAAGAGCTCATAACCAAAAAGATATACAGAAGTATTAAATTCATCATCATCATTGGCGATACAGCACATAGTGGGTCTTGGCGTGTTCTAGGATTAGCTGCGATTTCTTCCTATCCTTCGCCTTGGTTTTCCGATTTCGTACTCTTAACACCCGTAAGTGGCTTACCACCTGGTTCTAAATCGTGCTCTGGGCCTGCCTGTTCTTCTCACTCCATCCGGTCTTATAGATCTTATACAGTCATGAATGTGGAATGTGGAATAAAGTTATGCATAAATGTGTTTCGACGACTCCATCTCGTTCATTCTCTCTAATTGGCCTAGCAACCGCAGCCTGTTTGTTTTGATGGGTCTATCAATACTAGGTACTAGGTTCATAATCCGTTTTCATTCATGCCTTTTTAAATATTTCTGTGGATTTTACGTTCTTCAGCCTAAACGTTCTTTATCGTTTTTTGTCATCGTCCAAGTTTCTGACGCGTAAGTGAGGATGGGCTTGATAAGAATTCTGTATATCAATCTTTTTGTTCTTTTTGTGACTATGTTTGATGTTAAAAGTTTCTTCAATCCATAGTATGCCCTATTTGCTAGATATATACGTCTGTTAGAAGTATTGAATTAGCACCTGGAAATAGTAATATATTGTGAACAAGAGACGGAAACATCCGAAAAAGATTTGTAGGTATATAATATTTCCTTATTTAAGCGTTGTGTTCTTCTGAGAAGCACACTATTGCAAATCGGCACAATGCGAAATGGGGCGAAACAAAACGGAACCGTTTGATTTCCAATTGGGCGAATTTTTCTGCGATCCCGCAGTCCTCTCCACTATTCAGTGGAATATTTAGGAATATTTAACGAAGCTTGTTCAGGCTATTTCCTGTACGAAATGGAATAAAATAGCAAGTGATATATTTACATTACACCATGACGTCACCATATCCTTGCTTAGGATAATGGGCTTCGGAGGACATTATCCCGCAGCTGTGTTTGTGGCGAAGCACAGAAACTAAAAAAAGCTGAAAAATATCAAATTATTCTGCAGCTTTGTTTGTTTTGAAGTACATGAACGAAAAAAAGGTAAAAAAATCAACAGTTTTGCGGAAAATTGTCGAACATGTGATTTTGTTTATAACATACGTCATTGATGTGATTCTACTTTTAATAACAAATTCATATAAAAAATAAAATTTTTAGCTCTCCACATTTCGATTTAATTTTATTTATTTCCATTTCTTTCCGATTTCTCATATTTCGTGATAATGTGGTGCCTATACAGAACAAAAAGACAAAACTTACAGACTGAACACTGAAATACATCATGTTTTGGTAGAACAAAAGGGAGATTCCAGAAAAATGGGCAAGTAGAAAATGATGCAACGCGGTGAAGAAAATATACCTCAATACAAACAGAACGACGTGATGAATGGAAACTTGTAATTTACACAACTATCCTGTATTTGTATTTCTATTTAAAGTTTTGTTATATTTTTTTTACAGGTTAAAGAGCCGTACTAACATTAAAATTTCAATGAAACTCACAGCAGCAACAAAGTAGTTGGGAATTTTGTTAGTATGTATGTTGCAAAATATACAAATACAAGTTTTTCGACCCACGTAACGCACGCGTTTATATTTAAATAGTTGATATTACGAAAAGTAAACAAAAACAGAAGGCGATCATGTAAAAAGTCCAGCAAATATAATCGTGTCACTTTCTTGTAGTTTACCTGTAAATTATTATCGGTACGACCTTTTTCGAGGTGATAAATCAATGAATTCTTTCATCATTTTACTAAGTAGGTAAATAAATACTCAGATCCTCGTAAGATCTCGAAAAAGATTTATTATTTACGATAAGGTTCTTCGCAACCTCCGTAATTAACATACCGTAATGAAAATTAAGCAGGTTCTCTTCTTGTTTGCAGGAATAAGTGATTCCAAAGCATTCATTAAATCGAGCATATTAAACACACACGGCCAGGTGGATACACGCTATTAATGTCCTTCGTTATTATTTTGGATTAGCTGATTGTATTTTTTTTCTGCGGGTACCCGTTTTACTGACCATATTTTATTACTAATGGAAATAGAATATTGAAGCGATTATTAATGGAAGAGACAATATATTGTTAAGTTCAGGTCATAGTTTAAACACTTTTTTTCATCTGATCGTGACACTTCGACCAAAATTAGTATCTACAGAATAGGACAAACATGAAGAATGTCCTAAATAAGAGAGAGTGTATAACATAGGTTGCTGGATACAAATATGAGAGCTCTTACCTGTAATTTAGGAATGTCTTAAACACCACGGGTTCAAAAAGCTATACAAAGGTACGAAAGATTTATTAAAAAGATACATACAAACAAACTAGAACATAAACAGAAACAAAATAAACATAAACCAAATCCTAAAACTAAAATATTACTTACTAAAGTCTTTAGAATGTCAGTGTATACTATTGTCCATCCAAGTATTATCACTATTACGCAGATCCTTAATAATAATAGTTAATTGCTCTTATACCAAAAGTGGTATAAGATATCCAGATTCATCATGGGGTGCGCCAGGGCTGTATTTTATCACAATTGTTGGCCATAGTCGATGTGGGCCTAATAATAAACGGTGAACCACTTAATAAAATAAGATACGCTGACGATACCATCCTTCTGGCTGGAACAATAGAAGAACTGCAGCACCTTGCTCAACTATACTGCAACGATTATGGACTAAAAATGAATTTGAAGGAAACAAAGTTCATGGTATTTACAAAAGCACAAAATATCAAAGTTAAGCTAGTACTAGACAACACAGAAATTGAACAAATATCTTGATACAAATACCTTGGAGTATGGATTACAGAAAATACTGATCAAAGAAAAGAAACAAAAATTTAGTAACTTAAATTTTGTTGTTTAGGAAATATGTTATTGCCATTGTTTATCTTTTTTCTGCCATTTCTGAGAATATTTTAAATACATAGGATAGTTTAACCATAAAATTAAAACTAGAGGAAGAACTGACTGACCTTATTGAATCTGGTAGTGGGATAAGACAGGGAGATTCCATGAGTCCTTTATTGTTCAACCTGATTATGGATAAAATAATAAAAAGAGTAAGAACTAAAAAAGGATACCAACTGGGTATCCTTTTGGGAGAAAACGAACTTAAAGTAATCTGCTGTGCAGACGACGCAATACTACTCTCTCAAAGTGAAGATATCTTACAACGTATGCTGCACCAATGCAATTTAACATGTTAATTTCCCCAAAAAAGACAAAAAGCATTTTTACAACAGCAAATTTACTAGGATGTAAATTTTAGCTGAAAGATCAGATAATAGAACAAGTGATGGAGTCTAAATATCACCTTATCTAGCTACGGAAAGCTCGAAACAGAAGTGGAAGATCAAGTGAATAAGGCAAATAGAGCCGCAGGTTGCCTAAATGAAACAATATGGAGAAATAAAATATCGGAAAAGAAATGAAAGACAGAATTTACAAAACAGTCATCAGATCAATAATCACATACGCGACAGAAACACGACCTGACACAGAGGACAAAAAGAATGTTAGAGACAGCAGAAATGAAAACTCTTATAAAAATTGATGATAAGACATTATGGGACAGAGCTAAAAATACAGATACACGACTTAGATGCAAGGTGGAGAACATCAAGGACTGGGTAAGAAATAGAAGAGTAGAATGGAACGATCATATAATCTGAATGAAAACAAATAGACAGTAAATAGACACAAATAGTAAGATGGCAAGAGACGGAAGATGATCAGTAGGAAGACCACGAAAACGATGGAATGACAACTTACTGGAGTCACATTGAAAAACAGACAGAGTCATGCCCACATAAAAAGAAGGAGAAGAAGCTTGGAGTTGTTTGTCTGAAACCCAAATTTATGTAGGTGTTATTAAAAAGCACTCGAAACGAACTTTGAAATAAGGTATTGTTTGCGGTATGATCTTATTAAAAATTATCCCGTATAGAATTAACAAAATTATATGTTTTTTTTTTCTAACGGAAATTGCTGTTTTGAAAATGGATTCCGGTCTGGAAGCGGCAACGTGAAGTATAGAGGTTATTTATTATTTGTGGTTGATTAAAAAAACGTATAAAGCTCAAGTGCCACAATAATACCTTTTCAACACAGTTCCTGTGAGCAAATTACACAAATAGTTGTGTGAAATTTTTTCAAATTAAATGTTTTTATAATTCAAACATGTATTTTGATTAAAACCACCTCGTATACGTAGTTTTAATTTGCTAAGCAGATGGTACATACAACCCTAAATATTACCATTTTTATTTTCCTGCAAACATCGTCAACATTCCGCAAGTATTGGTATTTCTCGGTCAATGGGAACTCGCGGATTGCTAGATTCGCAGAAACTACTATACAAAAAGTAAAAAAATAAGTGAGTAACCAACATTCTTCATTGCAATAGCCACAAACGAGTGGTGACGAGACAGAAAGATGTATAGAAAAAGATAAAAGTGCAACGTTTTGAATTGCGAATTGCGAAGCAAACTTGTGAATCGGTTTTGTTTTGACGAGGTCAAGCATGGATTCGTTTCGGTAATATTGTGAAAACGGTATCTGGTCACATTGCACATGAAAGCGTGGAGACGGATGTTCATAGAGAACAAATTAAAGTACACTTAATTTTCCGACACGAGTTAAATGCTTAACAGCGAAATTCCTAAAATACTACTTCATTTTTTTATATATTCAATATATGTACACACATATTAGTTCAAACAGTATAAATGAGTCAATCTGGTACCATAAATAATAGCGGTGTTGGTCTATTAGCAGTCACCATAGTATAGTCATAGTCATAATGGTTAAATGTAAAATGAACTCTAATATATTTTCTTTTTGATTTCGTACTCATTTATATTTTAAAAAATTCAAATTATACATTGTATGTTATGGTATATGTTTCCTTTGGTGTAATTTACAATTACAGCAAACGGGATAATTAGAGCTGAAGAAGACAATAGGGGAAACATCTTCTTTGAAATAGAAAAGGATAAAGCGTTATAAATAAGTTCAATGTATACCGGCTTTTGAAAGCAATTTCAGAACACTTCAGAAAGTTGTATAACAAAAGAACATGAATTTAATCAAACATCAAAACACTTAACACAGTATACTGTTGAAATATTCCCAAATATTATGTGTCCCGATGTGTTGTGAGGAATCTCAAGTTTAAAACTTCAGCTAACCACTTAGAATTGGAATTCTTACAAGATGCAACACACCTGTTGAAATGTTAGCCAAAGATAGAGAGAGAAGATAACGGTTGGAATAAGTAGGATATATTTGCGCGTATTCACTCTGTAATATGGAAGGATGATAAATAATGTTAATTTAATGAAATTTGGACAGAGTCTAAATGATATATTCCCGAAATCAAGTACTATTTTCCACAAGGAAACTAAGTTCCTGTATTTGGCTGTATACCATATATTAAAAAAAATTTTCCAATAAAATCCTTTATAAAAAGGTATATAAAAAACCCATTTGGGCTATGTTAAATTGACAAAACGTTTTCGGAATAAGTATTCCATCATCAGTGTCCTCCTTCCGGGACTGTGGAATGACCTCGACGTGGTGGAAGGCCGAGTAATTGGTCTTGGTCTCTATTAATGTGAGGGGAGCACGACCAATGAAACCAAGAACAGTCCAAATTAGCGTCCGGCGTCGGTGCACCGGGTGGTCGCCGGACTCCGCCGCCGGACGCTAAAAGGCGCAGCAATCATTCCCAATTGCTGCGCCTTCTCCCCCCACCCAAAATCCTTCATCTGATTGTATCAATCCCTGACAAAAATTCGAAGGCCCTCAGGCCCTCACTGCCACCCTCCATGTCTACGGCATAAATCAAAGTCACCAAATGGTCAACGACCAAAATATCCAAAATACATCAGACCTGAACTCCGAGTACAATCAGATAGCATCACCCACTCCTTATCCATCCATTATCCTTTCTCCCCACAGTGTAGGGTAAGCAGCTACACTGAGGAACACCAGGCGGTATACGAGCGTTGCTGCCACTGCTACCGGAGAAAACCGAGGCAAATCAAGAGGAGCGCACCTCGATAAAAAACCCGCAATCCCGGCTCGTGAGCCACCGTGACCAAGGGATGAATGGCTGCGCGGAAAGCAGTCGCAAACGGTGCCCCCGGGATACCTGGCACCCTCCCGGGGCGATAAATGCCTTAGCTGGATAAGGGAGCACTGTCCAGCTGGACCTTTATTCTTCCCGACACGTGGGAACATACATGGATACGAAACAAGAAAAACACAAGGAGAACGATGACGACCGGCACGAGGACACGGAGTGGAAACAGTTTGATGAACAGAGAGAATCGGAGATTTTGGGAAGAAGAGACTCCATAGGTGAATCACCTGCGAGGACTGATAGCTTGGGAGAGAACGGGATAATCGGAAAAAAGGCAGGGACCGAAGAGCAAAAGAGTAAGAATATGGACGACTTAAGAGAAGCTAAGGCCGTAGAAGAGAGGAGAGAAAGTGAAGAACTAAGCGCGATAAGAAAGGCGGTGGAAGAGGTCCTAAAGAAATCGAAGGCACTCCTCAACATGGCAAAGGAGCACGTAAAAACCAAGGTTGAAATTAAGACTGCGATAACGGCCCTACACAACATGTCTAAGTCGTTACAGACCAAAATGGAAAAATACCAAGAAAAACCTGAGATCCTCATAATGGAAACAATAGAGAAAAGGGACATGAGTGTCCAAGTGGAAATAGAGGACATAGAAAAGGACATGGAAAGGAGGAAAAAAAGAATGGAGGGGGAGATTGCCGCTTGTTTAGAGAGAGGTATGAGCGAGGAAGAATACGAGAAATATGTAAATGAAGAATGGCCGGAGGATGGCTTTAAAAGGACAAAAACAGCAGAGAGAAGGGAAATTGTCCCAACAGGAAACAAAGATGTGATAATTGCGTTGGATAAAAGAGAGAAAAACGAATTAATAGACAACTACATCGCGGAGTGGACACAAAGCCACACGGGATTGGATCAACTAGTAAAAGAACAAGGTAAGGATCATACAAACTATGTCCTAAATTGGTTTACCTCTGAAATGAGGGGAGGAAGGAGCCGAAAAACCATAAATGCCGCTTACACGATCCCGATCGAACAGGGAGGATTAAACAGCTTGACAAGCGCCATGGATTTAGTAGAGGCCATAAAGGAGGTAGGGAACAAGGGAAAGAGCGAGCAACATCTCTATTGCGTAGTAGGAGAGAACATGCCCTGGGTAGAACTAAGAAAGGCGCTGGAATATAGCCTGCAGAATATTGAAGCGGAGATTACACTGGTGGTTCCAAATTGCAGAAGAAGGACAGAAAGAGGAAACATCACCATCAAAGGGGGCGAGAAGTTGTACGCGGATATGGTAAAAGAGGTCAGACAGAAAGTGGATGTAAAACACAGCGGGGTAGACATCAAAAAGATGAGAAAGACAGCACAAGGAGACCTACGTCTGGAGCTGATAGGACCCAGGGAAAAAATCACGGAGCTGTCGACTCAGATCGCGTCAAAAACAGGCCTGGATGTTAACTCGAAAGTTCAGGAAAAGCTGGTGCTAATACACGACGTTGACCAAACACTGGAAGATGGGGAAGTCATAAGGGCATTGGGAAACACTGTGGGATCAAGGGAGGGAGGAGCATCAATTGAAATCTGCAATAGGAAAGAGGGACGGTTTGGGGGAGATACGGTAGTAGTCAAAGCTAGTAGAACAGCAGCTGATGCACTGATACGGCAGAGAAAGGTCCTGATAGGACTGGTGAATTGTAAGGTCATGGCACCCAGATACCGACCAATACGCTGCTACTCGTGTCTGCACTTCGGGCATACCAGAGACAAATGTAAAGAAAGGGCTGCAAGGGACAAATGTCTGAACTGTTGGGAGGAAGGGCACAGCGCCAGGGAATGCAACAATGCGCCACATTGTGGAATCTGCAGCGAGGACCACAGGACAGACTCGGAATACTGTCCTGAGTTCAGGAAGCTCGTAGCCGAAAGAGACTCTAGGGGAAGAGGCGCAAGTGCGCCGGTAGGAGGAAGATTAGGCCTTTAAATTCGACTCTACGGGGGATGAATTTAAAGGGTTGATAATAGTGCAGGTGAATTTGGGGAGATGTAGGGCGGCACATGATTTGCTCAGGATCAGGGGACAGGAATTAAAAGCGGACCTGCTGATAGTGTCCGAGCCAAATAAAAAGATTACAGCCCAAGGAGGCTGGATCACGGACAAAAGGCAAGATGTAGCAGTCTACATTAGAAATAGAGAGCTGGGGGTGAAAACCTGCCAGAGGAAAGCCGGATTTCTGATCCTGGATCTTGGGAACGTCACAATAGTGGCGACATATATCTCCCCTAATATCCCACTAGGAGATTATAAGAATCTGGTAGAGGAAATAGCAGAAACCATAGTAGGAAAAAAAAGACTAATCGTTGCTGGGGATCTGAATGCAAAGTCTATTTCATGGGGGGCGCCAAGGAATGACGAGAGGGGAGAAATGTGGAATGAGATTATCCAGACTCTAAATTTGGTGGTACTCAACAACGGTAAGGCGACCTTCGTCAGAGGAGAAAGTCAGACACATATTGACGTCACAATGGCAACGACGCCGATAAGTAGAAAGGTGGCAGAGTGGGACGTTCTGGATGGAGAAATATTCACTCATCACAAATACATTTTGCTTAAAATTAGAGGAAACGTAACAAAACCAAGGGAGGGAGGCAGGTCGAAATATCTTGACAAAAGAAGAGTTAAAGAGGAAATCCAAGGAATGGAAGGTGAGGCCCGAAACTTCGAAGAGGGATACGAGAAAATAAAAGATATAGCAGAAAGGTGCAGTCCGCGGGGAAGGAGAGCAAACAGTCGTCCCTATTGGTGGACGGAGAGGATTGAAGAAATAAGAAGAGGCTACATCGAGCTAAGAAGAAAAGTCACGAGGGACAGAGGGAGGCATCGAGTGATGGAAGAGGAGGTAGAAAGATTAAAAGCCATGAAGAAAGAGCTGGTGCGAGAAATAAATGGCGAAAAAAGGAGATGTTGGAAAGAACTTTGCGAAAATCTTGAAAATGATATCTGGGGAGACGCCTACCGAATAGTTGTCAAGAGTTTTAAAGGGACAGGAGGCTTCTTTAAGATCGAGGAAAGTCGAAGGAAAGAACTGGCTGATTCTCTTTTCCCACAGAGGGAAGAAGTAAGATTTATACCACTCCAATTAGAGACACCGGTGACTGAATTCACAAGGGAAGAGGTGACGGAAGCTGGCAAAACGCTCAAAGCAGGAAAAGCGCCTGGACCGGATAGAGTGGTACCCGAGATAATAAAAACCATCATTGAGGATAAAGTGCAATGGGTACAGGATATTATGAACAACCTGCTAAGAAGACAAGAGTTCCCAGGAGACCTGAAAACGGCAAATCTCATACTTATCCCTAAACCAGGAAAGGAATTAGAGGAGCCCGGGGCGTACAGACCTATATGCCTGTTAAATACCTTAGGCAAAGTCTTTGAGATTCTTGTGAAGACAAGGCTAGAGAGGGAAATAATGGAGAGGGGTGGCATATCCGACCGGCAGTATGGGTTCAGGAAAGGGAAATCTGCGGTAGAGGCTATAAGCAGGATCAAGAGGGAGATATCCATATGTAGGAGCAGATGGATGGTGGCTTTCTTCCTTGATATAAGAAATGCTTTTAATAGCGCTAGCTGGGAAATTATCGTCAGACTACTGGGCGACTTGGGGATATCTTCCTATTTGCAGAATTTGGTTAGGAACTACTTCACAGATAGATGCATCAACATTGCGAGAGGTAACTCTATGAGAACCACGACAGGAGTGCCGCAAGGCTCCGTACTGGGGCCACTGCTTTGGAATGTTCTTTACAACGAGATTTTGGAGACCGACCTGGGCACCGGCGTACAGGCAATAGCATATGCGGATGATCTGGTGGTGCTGGTGGAACACGATGAAAACTGGTCAATCATGCAGAGAGGGAATCGAGCCCTCAACAAAGTGAAGACGTGGATGGGAAGCAGAGATCTCATGTTAGCGGCCGAGAAAACTGAAGCTATGATTCTCAAGGGTCCGAGGGCCAGAGACCATATAGTTTTTGTCCTGGAGGGAGAAAGGATCGTACCTGCCAAAAAAGTGAAGTACTTGGGAGTAGTCCTAGATACGAGGCGAACTTTTGGCGAGCACGTGAAATATGTCTTTAGCAAGGCAGAGGTGAGGACTGCGGCGCTGACAAGGATTATGCCCAATGTGGGGGGTCCGGGGACCGCCAAAAGGAGAATTCTAATGGAAGTGGTCCACTCTACTATACTTTACGCGGCACCGGTATGGCAACAAGTGCTTAACATCAAGAAATATAGACGAATGCTAGAGAACGCCCAAAGGAAAGCACTACTAAGGGTAGCACGTGCATACAGAACAACATCAACGGTGGCCATACAAGTGATCGCGGGTGTGTTACCCATCCACTTGATGGTGAAAGAAAGGGCAGAAACCTACGGGAAGGATGAGCAGGAGAAAATAATAGCCAGGAATAGGAGCATAACGGAATGGCAGGAAGAATGGACAAATGAGCATAGAGCGGCCTGGACGAGGGTATTAATTCCAAATATCGCAGACTGGATGAAGTGCGGGGACAGAGACACCAATTACTTTTTCACCCAGTTCCTAACAGGGCACGGCTCCTTCAGGGCCTATCTAGAAAGGATAGGGAAGGTTGCGGATGGAAATTGCACAGACTGTGGAGTGGCTGACACGGCCGAGCACTGTGTATTCGAGTGCAGAAGATTTGATGAGGACAGAAACGAATTGTACAGAAAGCTAGGTAGGGTAAGTACAAATACCATAATGCAGGTAGCAATGAGAGGAGAGACTGAGTACAAGGCAATATTGGAGGCAGTAACTCAAATTGTCAGAAAGAAGGAGATATTGGAGAGGAATCTACAGCAAAGGTAGGTAAGAGAGTGAGAGAGAGGGCGAAAGAGAGAGAGAGAGAGAGAGGGGATGGGCTATTCATGCGATGCACCGGTCTGAAGAGGACCTACCGCATGAGTAGCCTGTATAAAAGGGGGTGGACTTTAGTTGGCAGGCAGGGAGCTATGGGTGTATCTGTGAGCACGACTCCTCTGGGGGGACTGCGTGCGGATGGATCCTTTCACCCTGAATCCAACTCACGCCAGGTCATCCTTAACGGGGACACGGCCTGGTACGGTCTTTAGAAGATTTACCACCAAAAAAAAAAAAAAAAAAATCATCAGTGTCCTAAAAAGTATTTAACCACTTAATTAAGAAGAACATGAAATACTTTAAGTTTTGACTAAGGTTAATGTAAAATGTGGTTAATACTTACAGGTTAATACATGGAAATAGCCACTAAATATGGGGGTAAAAACCCTTTAAAAATTGCTAAATGAAATTTAGTTTACATTATGTCTAGTTTATAATTAAGATGGTAAAGTTACCGTTGGATTGGTAACATGGCGACATATGACTCTACATTAAGTTGCAAGTCCTGAGACGGTGTGTCTACGAGGACTTTATTAAAGCAACTGATTGAAATGACAATCTTGACAGGTTATGACGGAAGTTGTGACAGAGCAGTCAGTGTAACTGTATATGACTATTTAAGACAGAAGCCAACGTTGTTTAAAAATTGTGAAAGTTGAAATAAAAATAAAATTATAACAGTATCAACCATCAATGTTATTGTTTTAAATTATGTATGTGAGATGAAATTGTGGTGAGAAAATTATGTGATTATAGTTAGGCAACCAACTATACAGTGTCAAGTGGTGTGATGAAAAGATTCTAATATAAGGCCCTTTATGTTTTAATAACATTTGGTACCTGTAAAATGGAAACTAGACACAGGTGGAAAGTTGGGTTCTTGAAAGAGTATAGGAATTAATATATTTAATATGTGAGAATGTTATTCAATGAATGAAATAAAACTATTGTAATATAAAGTTCATGTAAAAATTGACTTATAACTCAATTATATTAGGCCCTGTATGTCAAAAAACAAAATTTGTTTAATTTACTATAGTTTATTTTTATGAACGAGAGAGTAATTAGCATAATTTTAACTGGTAGCTCCGACCACTCCATGGGCGTGCTCAAGATTAATTGAAAAATTACTTTGAATAATTGTAAAAAATAAATGAATTATTTCAGTGTTATAAAGTGTTATGTGTATGTAAACAAAAGTGACCTCTTTTATCACACACTATATTAGAACTGACTGGCCTACATTAAAAAAGGTTTTAAAAAATTCACATTTTTTTAATTTTTAAAAATTACAAAAGAGAAAAAGAGTTTTTAAAACCGTCTAAGGTATGTTAAATAGATGAATAAAAATATTAATATAAAACTTACAGCTATTTGTTACAAATCCAAATCAGATTCAGAAGATGAACTTTCAGAACCAAGATTTATAATAACTAGCTCGATCATTTTATCAGTAATATTGTCCAGCTTCCACATTTTTTCCTCTTCTTTAATAGTGTGATTTACTGCTTTTTCCCAGTTTTCAGGTTTTACATTATTTACGGCCTCCAAAAACAACTGTTTAACATCATGAATTTTAAAAGTGGTATTTTTTCTTGAAACTTCACTCTTTATCTGTGCCCATACCAGTTCAATCGGGTTTAATTCACAATGATATGGTGGGGATCTAGGTACTGTCATTCCACGATTTTTGGCAATTTCATCAATTTCGTATTTTTAAAATTTTTCTTTATGAAGGGCACACAACGAATAAAGTTCCTTTCTTATAGATCCGGGATGGTACGTAATATTTTTTGAACTCAGCCAATTCTGCAAGTCTTTTTTTAACCACTTGGTTGTGGGCAGTCCTTCTATAAGTCTGGAGTGATAACTTGCATTATCCATTACTATTACACAGTTCTTAGGAAGAAGATCTATCATTTGTTCGAACCATTCTTGAAAGACATCAGCGTTCATTTCTTCATGGTAGTCACCGGTACGAGTTGATTCAAAAGTTAATAAACCACCTTCAACAAAACCGTCTGAACTGCCAATGTGTACTATTATCAGCCTGTGTCCCTTTCCTGATGGTGGGTTTAAACCAGTAGATAAGTTATTTACAAAAGCGTGCCTTTGACTTGTAACAGTTTCATCCTGCCAAAATTTATTTGGTGTATGACCCTCGTTGATCCATGTTTCATCAAGATAAAATATTTTTCTTTTTTGGTTTCTCATTTCCTTTATGGTTCTTAGAAAATGTCTTCTCCATATGACAATATCGCTTCTTTCTAATAAAATAGACTTTCTGGGATTCTTTTTCCAGCGGAAGCCTATTTCTTTTAAAAGTTTCCATAACGTACTTCGACTCATTTCTGGGTAATCCTTATCATCTCGAACTGAGACAAGAACTTTATCCAATGTTGGAAATTCTTGTCTAAAGAAGAATTCATGCACTTTCCGTCGAAGTCCTTCTTTAAAATGATATTCTATTTGAAATTTTGGTTTCCCTGGAGCATTACGTGGCATTTGAAAACTACCACATTTCTCTTCTTTAATAACTCTGTAAATCGTAGATTTCCCAACACCAAGTGTACTGCTAACTAACTCAACGGTCTCATCAACACTTTCACATAAACGTTTGTCTGTAAATGATTTAAAACAATTAAATATTAATGTTTTTTCATTAACTGTTAGAGGACCAATTTTTCGGCGTTTACACGGCACTTCCAAATTTTCCATAACACTAGTATACACAATAAACTGCACCTTGCAACTGAAGTACCTACTTTTAGTGAACTGTTAAGAATTTTGAATACGCCACTTGGACCTTCCTATATACAAAATGGAAAAACCCACTATCACATTTTCTGTGGAATAAGTTTAGAAGGTAATTATCTAGTCAATTACTGTCGTAGATTCCTGGAATTAAAGAATTAAATGTTTGATTGTTGAAACCCTTACTTCGTGGAATGCACTCATTTCAGATAAAATAAAACGTTTTATTTTATCTAAAGAATTAAACTTTATTTTGCAAATAGGCAAAGAATTAAACTTTATTTTGCAAATAGATAAAATAAAACGTTTTATTTTATCTAAAGAATTAAACTTTATTTTGCAAATAGGTAGGTACTTATTAAACTTTTATTGGTTATATATAACCAATAAAATAAACATCTTACATTTCTTGCAAATTCATTAGTACCTGTTAACCTCCATCACTCCGACACTGGCAACCTTATTTAGGGATTAGTAACCCTCACAACTATTGTATTCTATTCTGCTCCAACCTTTATACCTGGTGGTCATACTCAATTTAAAATTGTTTTCCTATATACTTCTGTAAACTTGTTGACAAATATCTGTTTTTCATTTAGTCACCCGTATCAACAGTTTAGGGATTTGCATACATAATTTATTGTTTTATTACTCTCTCATACATAAAAATACACTATAATGTTTGTATTTTGAGAACGATTTCCGAAGTGGACATTGAAACGTCAATAAACGTATTTTAACCTTTAATTGTGGCTTATTCCCATTTAAGTAGTAATTAATTTAAAATGCCACAAGAAAATAGCTTCAGAACAATATTACAAAATAATACTGATATAAATGTCAAGCTAAATGTGACTTTTATGATTTGCAAAATGGCTGAATTGAAAAACTCTTTATAGACGATGAATTAGTTGTGAATGTCTATTTGATGCCGTTTGTCTCTTATCATTTATTTACAGGTGGGCTTTTCGTTTTGTACATTTGTGTAGTACTTTTATGTACATATATCACTAGTACTCACTCTTGTCTTTATTTCATTTGCGTAGACTAAACCCTATTATAAATAGTAGGAGATAAAACATTGGCGATAGTCGATAAATTGCCACAATTTAATTATTGTTCTATAGACCGTTATTCAAGGTGATCATGACGCCTTTAATAAGGAAGTAACGATATATTGATCGTATTTGGCGTTACATTGGGTCGAGAATGTTTTGTATTAGGTGTTGGGTTTAAGGTAGTACTCTTCAAAATTCTTTTGAAATCGTTATTACGAAAATGGAAGAGTGATTATTGTTTCATTTTACTCACAGGAAGTATGCGTTGTATAAATCAATATATTAAAACAGTGACGAAGTCTTGACAGGTATGGCATAAATAGAAAAACACTAAATCGATGTATTCAAATATTATTTAGAATACTTTAAAAAATACCCGAATAATAAACGGATAAAATTACAATAAGATGAATATTCTGGATACTCATAAAGTGTAATAGTTTTGAACCATTATTTTTTACGGCTATAATTCACTATCACAATTTTTACAATACATTTACTAATTGCTCTGTTTATCCTTTGCAATAAGTACATTGAAATTGGACATCTTCACTTATAATTAGCCTTTATATTATAAAAGTTATTGAAAGGTCTGTAAATTCGCTTAAGTTTTTGCTCTCAATGTACTTAAATGTGTTTTTTTATGCCCACCAGGATTAAAGTAACTGTTATTTCGTAACTTTAACGTATACGAAAGATTTGACATACTTAATGTACACGAAACAAAAATATAGCTTCTTAGGGTTGACATTAACGTTCTGATCCCATATTTAGAAGATCATAAATGTTTAAACATTCAGTCAGGCTCATTTTTTTTTGTATTTTTTGTTTGTTTCATGTTTAAAAAGTACTTCGCTCACTTCGATCGCTCTCGGCCGTAGTTTTCTTACTCCTGTATAATAGGATCTGCAAGACCTATTGCAAATTATATACACTAGTCCAAGAAATTAACACACCACTTTAAAACTTACGATATAACATAGATATATTAACTGAAATGAAACGCATTTTATTTCGTATTAATCTACTTTGTAAAACAAACAGATTTGGTGATGTTGTCCCTAACCATCTTCAATATTCATAAACTTAATACAATGATCAACAAAATCGATAATTCTAAATATTGAAATTGTTCAAATTTTTTTGCTTAATATATTTCTATCCCTGCTACGAATGACAACTTGGCATTGACGAGTCATACTCGAAATAAATGATCTTAAAGTATTCTCCTCCAGTTCATTCCAAATTTGGACATGACGTGGTTCCAGTTCCTTCAGACTGTTTGTTTGATTAGGAGAATTCCGTACTCTACCAAGCAAGTCCCAAACGTTCTCTATAGGATTTAGATCGGCACACGGGAATACTATTATTACAATTGTAGAGACAGAATTTACTCTCATCTCTAAACAGCACTTTATTCTAATCAGCTTCCAAGCAATGGACATGATTTCGTGAAAATTCTAAACGCGCTAGGCAGTTTAGGATGGACCTCTGGCAGGTGTACGATTTACCAAATTACTTTCCCTGAGGCGTTGGCAAACAGTTTCACAGCTGATTCGAACGTTATG
The DNA here is from genome assembly GCF_040954645.1 of Diabrotica undecimpunctata. Taxonomy (NCBI): domain Eukaryota; kingdom Metazoa; phylum Arthropoda; class Insecta; order Coleoptera; family Chrysomelidae; genus Diabrotica; species Diabrotica undecimpunctata. The sequence goes on along the minus strand of NC_092809.1, from coordinate 29,764,088 downwards.
AACATCTTCAAGTTGGGATTGTAAGCTTCTGGTCGTTACAAATCGTTGTCTTAAGGTGCGAAGTTGTAAAAAATGGTGAACAGGGGTTGTTACACGATGTCGACCTTGTCCTGGACGCTTAGAGTGATAACCGGTCTCTCCTTTTACCGTTCCAGGTCTCTCTCTACCGTTCCATCATTCGTGAGACCGGTGTATGATGTACTTTGGACCATTTCCCTAAAAGTCTGTAACTCCAACCAATTCGTGCACTTTTTTTGTTCGTGCAAAACCACTATTCTCTTCATCTCCCTCTTCATTAGTCCAATTTCTCAAATCGCGTTTCGCGTTTTAATTAAAACAATAGCAAAATGTTAGCAACAAAATCAATAGTTTACATAACGACTTAAAAATGAACTAATCTTTTATCGACATTAACAACAATTTACAGCACCTTTTTTGTGTTTCTGAGAAACCGGTTGAAACAAAAAACAAAACAAGTAACCTCATAAAAACTTTCCAAATACATGGTACATTCATTACAAAAATGAATGCAATTAAATTTAAAACATCAATGAATCGTTTTTTTGTATTTGTACATGGTGCGTTAATTTCTTGGAGCAGTGTATGTAATAAGAAAATACCTAAAGTAAAATAGTAAACTCTTATTCTTATACTCACTATCTTGTTTCTGCAATTAACCACTTGCATATTTAATAACTCTAAACTGCCCGTTGTGCTTTATATTTATGTACATAGGGCACGTCTCAATTTCTGTGACCTCGATTAGGAATAATTGTCTTTTTGAAATTATATACGAAGAACCTGGCATATGTCGATTTATATCTCATGAATGTTTAATTTGTCTATTGCATAACATACAGCTATGACAAGAAATACCGCTACATCAGAGACATCCCCGTAACAATTAGGTATTCTTATGGGAACTTCGCTCATCGATAGCGTCAAAACAACAATTTTAAAATTCATCGAGCACACAAACTCTTCGCCATTACGCCGTTAACTTTCACTGATCGAGATCGCAGCGATTTCTATCTGAATGCACAAAAATTTTGAACAGTTAGTTGCGAAAGCATCCGAGTTTTTTTTTATTAAAAAGCAAATTTGTTCTCAACTTACTACCTATCGGATGAGATAAATCAGTCTCGTTGGGGTAATTTCTTTTTCGACAGTATTGCTCGATTGCTTCATCTGATGATGTAAAATTTCGGGTTTCATTGTTCACGAATTGGGATAAGATTTGCATTTAGATAAATTTACATAATTTACAATGGTATGCAATGGCATGATTGCGGATGGTTTTACAATTCAAATTATGAAAGAACAACAAAAATAACACTAAATAAACAAATAAAATACTACAATCGTTACGATTCATCTTAACTGAGTTTCAGATAAATTTCGTGAAAACAAATAACACGCAATAGATACTTTTTAAGACATAATGTATTTGTTGTATTTGTGTACAACTTTTCACACTGAATAATTCAGTAGCTTATCAATAAAGTAAGCAATAAATGCGTTAAATTATCAATTAGCTGTTTAAATTTATGTTATCAAGAAAAAATACTCGGATACCAAATCATTTTTGGGTAGTGGTTTTAATATGTAGTATAGTATTCTAGATTCTTTTGATGTAAGAATGATCTTAAAAATACCTAACCTTTGCATTTCAAATGTGTAGTAAAACAATGCTATTAGATATTTCAATATTCTTCAGTTCATGTTTCTTTAGCCCATTAAGTATACAATATGAGCTCCTTGTTTTATCATGTTATACCAATAAATTGATAATATTCATCAGCTTATGTACATTAGATTTGTTACGTGTTCGATGTAATTGTGAAGACATACACAATACATTTAGTTAGAAAGCGACCATTTTTCAGAGCTACCATTCACTTACATTATATAGAGATATTTTATTGGTTGAGTAGAGTAGAGTAAATTTTTATTTGCATAAATATTTTGACATAATTTAGCAAATAACGTCACATTATTAATAACAGAATTAAAAAAAAAATATATTAGCATCACAAATTAAAATATATTAACATTACAAATTAAATATCCCGATCAGGGAATCCCACGCCAGGCACTCAGCCACAGTACAGGGCTTAATTTTAACTAGGTGTTGAAAAACCTTTCTTTTAAAAGCTCTATAGTGTGTTTCCCGTTGAATTTCAGATGATGGACTATTGTAAAATTTAAAACAGGCATACAAAGGACTTCCCTTTGTTAGAGACAATCTGTGAAGTGGGAAATTCAAATTAATGCTTCTTGTATTATATTCATGATTTGGAAGCAGATGATAAAACAAAGTAAAAATTTTTAAAGAGGAACATAATACCTTCAAATATATAGATGGCTAAGAAAGTGAGTATATTGAGTGATTTGAACGGCCTGTACAGGATTCTGCCGCCTTTAATCCTAATATCACCCGGACTGCCCTTTGTGGACTATAAAGACAGTTGAGCTATCCACTGCAGCATTCTATATCGCATAACAGAATAAAAGGTTGCATAATATACTGACAGTAAAATCCCCTGGTCTAGATCTATTCAATAAATACTCTTAATGAGTAGCAGGCTATATTCAGTTCTTTTGTCGCATTTGGTATTTTCCCCCCAATTCAGGTTTTGGTCAATATGAAAACCAAGAAATTTAACTGATCTAGCAGGTTCTGTATTTTTTGATAGAACATTGACTGTATCTGGGAACTGTTCTCGTGACTGGCTGGTTCTAAGGTAATCAAAAACTGTCTTATAAGTATTAAGCACACTGTTCAGCTTTGTGTAGAGGTTACTCTGCCACTGTAAAGAGTGTTTAGAACACCGTATTGGAGTCATCAGCGAAATTTACAATACAAGGTTTGAGGAACCACTAACCACCGCGTTTGGAAGGTCATTTATATAGACCAAAATAAGAAAAGGCCCCAAGACGCTCCCCAACCTTACATCCATTTAGCATATGCTCAGTGTTTAACCAATCGAACCATGTAAATTAGGATCTTTTGACGTAAACTTGCTTTAATTTTGTCTGTCCATAGTTTCAAACAGTGAAACGATATACTAAAGTTATGCTTACCGCTCGGACACTCCATGAGTGTCTCACAAGTTTTTCTTACCACAATTTATTCTACTGCGTAATTTAGATATATTACATAGCTATCTTAATCGGTTTTAATTATCCCATTGTAGTCCAGCTTCCCATTTATAGATCACTGAAATTTTTTTTTTCAACCCTTAAAATTTGTTTAAATTTAAAGAAAAATTTTCCATAGATATTGTAGTCTGTAGTAACCTGAATTATAATTTCTGTTGTGTTATATTTCCAGTATCTGTTCAATAAAAATTATAAACATAGGGCAATTTAGATTCGATTTAGTTTAGATTTACACATTTAATAATAAACGTTTCACATCTCCCCTTTTTTATCGGTTACTGGACTATTCTTGAGTAAATGTTTATTATAAACTATGTTCATGAATAAATCTCGAAAATATAAATTGTTGAATCACTATAAGTTTTATTTTACTCTTCTATAAAGGAGCCTGGTACTTAGCGTTATCAAAATGTGCAGCATTTCAGTATTTATGTTGAATGTGAATCTGTGCACAAGTCGTATGTTTTTTAATATTACCATTTGACCAGTTTTTAATCATATTTAGGAAAAATTATTCCGCAGTAACTAATATTTTAATTAATATTATTTTGAATAAATATAAGAATAAAGTAAACGAAATTATTGTGAAATAATATTGACATAACTCATTGAAGCATTTTATACGCGGAAAGCTTATTCGATTCGGTTATAAATTTTGGGATTTTTGTGGTAGTAGTGGATACTTTTATACTGGCAAAACAATCGCTAAAAGTTATCGCGAATATTTGACCTTACAATCAAGAGTAAGCAGTACTTGATATGTTAGATTGCATTTATGAACCTGCAAGTGACTGGGCATTTTTTAATAATTTATTTCCTAGCAGAGATTTATTATTTCATTTACAAAAATGTGTATACCGAGCATAATTAAACATATATACCAAAACGCAACAGCCAGTGTTAGAGTGGGTGATCGTCAAACCCAGAAATTCCCGATACAACGTGGAGTACGCCAGGGGGACACCATATCGCCGAAACTGTTCACTACGCTTTTGGAATATATATGTAAAAGGGCAAAACTGACCGACAAGGGCATAAACATAAACGGAGAAAAGCTTAGCCATCTAAGGTTTGCAGATGATATTGTACTAATAGCTGATAGGATAGATGAGGCCAAAGAACTTTTAAATCAGCTCTACCTTTCCTCGCTAGAAGGGGGATTGAAAATAAATATATCTAAAACCCAGATGATGACAAAATCTTGTAGTCAGCGAAGATATATGCGTAGGAACAAGATCCATAGACCAGGTAATGGCCTATAAATACCTAGGTCATGAGATTCGCATAGGAAAAGATAACCAAACCGTTGAGCTTCTCCGTCGTATAAGACTGACTTGGGCAGCCTTCGGCAAGCTGAACCATATTTTCAAATCGTCTGATATACCAATATGCCTTAAAAGAAAAACGTTTAATCAGTGTGTTTTGCCAGTGTTAACTTACGGTGCCGAAACGTTGACCATGACAAGGAGAACAGTTCAAAAGATCCGTGTGTGTCAAAGGGCGATGGAGCGTGCTATGTTGGGCGTTTCACTACGAGACAAGATCCCAAATCGCCAGCTACGACAAAGAACAGGAGTGGCTGATGCAGTAGAGAGAGTAGCAACACTGAAATGGAACTGGGCAGGTCACGTGGCTCGAATGACAGATAATAGATGGACAAAGCGGATACTGGAATGGAGACCAAGAGATGATGCCTACCGAAGCAGAGGTCGTCCACCAACACGTTGGACTGACGATCTAAAACGTTGTCATAGGAATTGGATGCAAGAGGCACAAGATCGAAATAGATGGAAAATTATGAGGGAGATCTATGTCCAGCAGTGGATAAGCGAAGATTGAATGATGATGATGATGATGATGTATACCGAGCAACAGGAACATTGCGGGAAAATAGATTAGCAAAGTGTCCTATACAAGATACAAAACGCTTGGTAAAGAACGAAGAAAAAGAACAAATCATAATAAGTAGGTAAAATTCTTATGTTATTGCTACGTTGTTGCTATGTCACCGATTTTGTAGAATTTAGCATTATATTTTCCTCCGTGGAAATAGGAGATGCACTGGACTCTTATACTTGCTCTATGGGACGCTTCTGTTCAATATCATCGTGGAGCAATAATAAGGAAATTTATTAAAGTGATATAAGATGGGATTAACATTATATATAGAACTAGTCCTTCAAATAAGAAATGAAATTAAAATATTTAGGTATATAAATATCAGATTTTGAAGCAGAAACATTAAAATCAAGAAAATACTGGAACAATAAAAATACTCATTGGCGAAAAAAAAACAATTGTATGCACATTCGAATATATTAGTAATTTAGGTCATCAGCGACGACCTAAGCACGGATAGGGAGGGCAGTTTTATGAAAAAAAAAACACGCAATTTTTCTAAAATCAAGAAGAAAGAAGTTTTCCTGTCAATTAATAACTTCTTTGATATCGGCATCTCTAATCAGATTCACAATGTTTATGAGTTTACGTTGTTATATTTGTGTGCTTCATGGAATCACGCACGAAATTAACAATGAATGAAATATGGAGCCAACGTGTATGTCCCAAGACTAAAGCAGCCATTAATTTTGTCCAATTACAGCGATCTCTGTCGACATCTTTGCGTCTTCTTTTTTTATCTAGATTTAGTTACGTTATGATTTCGTTAGTCGATACCGTGATAGTTGCCAATTATACGGTGCGATTGTCTCCTTTTTCGATACAACTCTCGATTAAATCCACCTCGTGTAACACAGAGGAAAGATCGCCAGGTCTCGATTTGTAACAGTCATTGTTGTCAAGCTGTTCTCGTTGCGGTAATTATCCCTGCGAGGCGGTTTTCTCAAGCTTCGGGCGCAAACTTTAACACCATTCAAAATGAGATTGAATTGCTCTTTCATTTAGCACTGGCGGATAGTCACGACGCAGACAATTTACCAATCTAAAAGTACCGTTTAACACGGTTAGTTTTTATTTCCTACTCAGAGAAAATCTTTTCTTAGTTTTAAACTAAACTTTTAGATTCTACTCCCGTCTAGGATTAGAATTTAAAAGTGATCTCTCTAATATACAATGATTATACTGCATTCAAATGTCTCATTTCTGTACGATAGATGCGTTTTTTATGAATTTCTCCTCCTCTGTCAAATTTGTTTTGTTCCACTTTCAGCAAAAATCCACTTTTCATCTAATAGGAAGATAAGGAATATTATTTTTTAAAAGTTATCATTTCTAAGACATCCTATTCCTTTGTGAACAACACAAGGAATTTAAAAACAATCTGTTTTAGAACTTTTCAGAGACTTGTGCTGAAATTTTTAAATACATTTCTTTTATATTTTTTAACATTGAATCTAAAGAAATAAAATGAAAAGAAATGGTCATACAAAATAATTTGAACCGAACGTTTCTATACACCTGCATTTTTATTGTTCTATTCGCACTATATTGTGTTTTTTAACAACCGGTCGTAAAACATTTTAATTGATTTTTGAATTTATAAAACTAGAAAGCCATAAAAAGATGGTAAAATCTCCCTTCGCTTCAAAATGTTTACAAACGGCTCGTTTACTTGCCCGCAAAGACACAATCATATCGTCCTCGCAGGTTAGTAGAATCATATCGCTCTCCTCAGTTAATAGAATCATATCGGGCTATAATATAACCATATCGCGCTTCTCAATACATATATATCTATACTTCTCACAAGTTACGTAACTCGCTCGCTACGTATTAACTAAACCCTATTCATTTTACAAATTCCCAATCGTCAATAGAACCACGTGTAAGCCAAACAGAGTCGTACTGATGTACGACCTATGTATCATATGATTTTTAAAAATATTTACTTTTGAAACTGTTAATGTAAGAATTTCTTGAAATTTAATCATTATATCACAATTAAACTAAACTCTAAAAAATAACACGACCACTAAATAACTTAACAATAACTATAACATAAATATAACACAATATATTAACTTAAAAATAAACACGATACAATTTGAATTTAAAATGCTGGCAAGTTGAGATCTGTAACATGAGAATCTGTCTCGCTTAAGGTAATAAATTATATTTAATAGCCTCTTGACGAATGAGACGGCGAATATCAACACGTGCTAATGTTTACTGATGGGAATTTGGTAAACGAACGAACTTTATACATACTGAAGTCGACATAGCAAAGTAGTTTTTTAAACTCAGTTATTTCAAGACAAATTGTAATCATCAAGTGTTTGTAAAGTCGATAGTGCTTAAATAAAATCAAATATTAGCTTGCAGTCTACATATTTGTTCATCGAACTATGAGTTGCTTCGACAAAGGTTAATTAATCTTCTATATTGGTTGATTTTGGTTCTCTACTTATGTTGGAAGAGAAAAACACTCCACAACAGTCTGTAAGCATTGGATCTGCGTTTTTGACCACCATAAACTTATTATGGCTCAAAACGTTTCGATATCAAATTAGTCAATATTCGGAGATGAGGTAATGCCGTTTATAGTTTCAAAAATTTTATGTTTTAAATCTTATACTTTACTTTAAGTAAATATTAAGCTGTTGTAGTAACTCTGGTAGCTCTTGAAACTATCACTAGCAAAAGCAGGCCTATCGTTTCAATGCTGAAAATTAATATTCAAATTATTTTTTATCAAGACTCGAGGTATAAAAAATATGTTTTTAGACATGGTGAATGTTTCTGACAACATAAACGTATTCAATAAAATTTTACCAGACTAAAACAGAGATAAGTACACTTATGTAGTCTCGATTTTTCCGAAGTTCTTCATTGACGACGATAATAAGAAAGAGCGATGAGGAACACTGGTTCTTAAAGCTAACGGTAGCTGCAGTTAAACAGTGTCAAGTGTCACGAGTCTGTCCTCGAGCGATCACATGCTCCGATTTCGACGTTTTTATAGGAGAGATAACATTTCATGAATCATTTAGTCTTAAGCAGGACAAGTCTGTGACAATTCTGGCGACAATTAGTTCATATTGGAAATATTCTAAGGTATATTTTTATCAGAAGATATTAGATATCATAAGTATGATAGTGTTTTTGTATACTTCATGAGTCTTTAGTTAGAACTATGAAATATACAAAGCCATTGCATACCAGAAAGACGAGAAAAAACTAATGGTTGTAGAGACATTTCGAGGAATAGCAAGTCTATAAACTAAGCTATTGTTAAATTTGAAAAATTGATGATAATAATAATAGCCTCCCTTTACACCGCTAGCTTGGCTTTGGGATTATAGCGAGGTAGTCGAAATGATTCGACCATCAAAAGAACACCTGAGAATTAAAATAATATAGCAATAGACAACTATACTATTGAACGTGTGAATGCCTTCACATATCTGGGCACATAAATCAATCAGAAGAATTCCGTAAGTAGCGAAATTAATGCACGTATCTCCAGTGCAAATCGTACATACTATGCTAAATAATAATAAGGGCACTCATTTTTCCCATAGCCACATATGCATCCGAAACGTGGACCTTAAACAAAGCGGATAAAAATAAACTAGACGCTTTTGAAATGTCTGTATACCGCCGCATGTTAAGAATATCCTGGATTGATCATCGCACTAACGTATCGATAATAGAACAACTTAAAGTAGATAGATTGCTTAAACAAATACAACAGAGATATTTGCAATATTTTTGACACATTGCTAGAAGAACAGGTACGATGGAAAAACTGATAGTCGAGGGTTGAGTTGAAGGAAAGAGACCTAGGGGAAGATCTCGAAGCCGTTGGGTAGATCAACAAAAATATTGATTAACCAAGGGTTACATGAACCCGAACAAATAGCCCAGGACAGAGAAGGATGGAGGGAAATCGTGCAAAAACTGTAAAGGTCTGATGGTATCACCACATCCCAAAAGGGATTAGGACTGAGGAGGAGGAGGATGCTAATAAAATATTGATGACATCGAAATTATTAGACAAAAGAACCAAATTGACTATCTGCAGAACTTTGATTAGACCCGTAGTAACCTATGGTTGTGAAACCTGGGTAATGACGGAAAAAGAGGAAGCCCAACTCAGGACATTCGAGAGAAAGATACTAAGAAAAGTATATGGCCTGGTGCCAGAGGAAGACGGCACGTGGAGAATCAGGAGAAACGACGAGGGGAATAAACTGAATGAAGGGTACGACATTGTACGATTTGTGAAAAGTCAAAGACTGTCATGGCTGGGACATGTTCAGCGACAAGAAGACACGAAAAAGACAAAGAAGATGTTACAGTGGAAACCGGTAGGAAGGCGGAAAAAAGGAAGACCCAGGACGAGATGGTTGGATGACGTGGAAGACGACCCGAAAACCATGAACATAAGACAATGGAGGAGAAGGGCCCAAGAGAGATCTGAATGGAAGGAGATAGCCAGACAGGGTTAGACCCATCAAGGGTTATGATGCCAGAAGAAGAAGTCGAAATAATTACCATCACTTAACGGCTAAGTCGGATAAGCGATTCTACATACGCAGCTGAAACATGGTCTCTCAAAAAAAATCGATAGGAGTAAGATCGATGCCTTCGAAGTGTGGGTCTGTAGAAGAATTCTACTCGTGTATTGGACAAAACATAGAATCAACCTGTCAAATTTGGAAGAGCTTCATATAAAAGACAGGCTATTAAAAAATACACCGAGCATACCTAATTTACTTCGGCCACTTAGTTAGACGAAACGGGCACCATGGAACTATTGGTAGTGGAAGGAAAGGTGGAAGGCCGAAGACCAAGAGGAAGATCTCCAACACGAGGGGCAGACAAAAATGGAGACTCTGGTGGGAAAATCCTTACATAAAGCCGCCCATATGGCACAGGATCACAGCCGATGGAGACAGCAAGCTAATAATATTTAGAGTGTCACCACGCTCTGACAAGGACTCAAGGAATGAGGACGAGTCTGCTATCTCTTGGGCCTACGGTATACAAGAAGGTAAAAGGGCCAGTGCTACGTTTCAACCGCCTATTATTGCCCCTGGTGTTACCCAAGGCACCCATTTTCTTCAGGCTGAGTCGAAAAATTTATATTATTAATTCATGAAAATTGATCAAAAACTAAATAAGGGAAATTTTGAAAGCAGAAGACATCGTCAAACTTCCTAAGGTACAAAAACTCAGATAGAAGGACATCTTCATCATCATCATCATCTTGGTGCTACAGCCCTTAGAGGGCCTCGACCTTCTCAAGCTTTCTACGCCATTCTATTCTGTCCCTCGCTTGCATTTTCCAGTTGCCGACTCCGATCTTCTCGGCATCTTGTGTTACCCCGTCCATCCACCTTAGCTTTGGTCTACCCCGTCTTCTCATTCCTATGGGTTGCGCTGTTAGAATCTTTTTTATCATGTTTGACTCAGGGGCCCGGGCTACATGTCCTGCCCACTGCAGGCGGTTTCGCTTAATTATAGTGGTAATATCTTTACCACCAAACGTATGCTTGTAGATATTCTGCAGTTCAAAGTTATATCTACGCCTCCATACTCCGTTCTCACAGACCGCTCCGAATATCTTGCGTAGCACCTTTCTTTCAAAAATGGATAGAGCGGATTCATCTGTTTTCGTTAGCGTCCATGCCTCTGATCCATATGTGAGAACGGGGACTATCAGTATTCTATACAGCCTTATACGAGTTTTTGAGACAGACGTTTGTTAGCTAAGTACTTTGATAGACCATGATAACACCTGTTTGCAATTATTATTCGCCTTTTTATTTCCTCAGATGTGTTATTATTGGGGTTAACCGATGTCTCTAGATATATGAACTCTTTGACTGCTTCGAAGTTTTGGTCATTGATGATTAAATTTGTGTCAACATTTCCAGCTCTTGTGTTTGTGTTAGTCGCCATGAATTTGGTTTTATTTTGATTTATCTGTAACCTAATTCGTTCTGCTGCTGCTACTAGCTCGGTTAGGATTTCCGCAGTTCTCGCCCTAGTTCTTGTTATAATGTCCACGTCGTCTGCATATGCTAGAATTTGGACTGATCTATTAAATATTGTTCCCCTGCTATCTAAATTAGCGTCTCGTACAACTTTTTCTAAGGCGACATTAAAAAGCTGACACGCCAGCGCATCTCCCTGCCTTAACCCCCTATGTATTTGAAATGGGGTTGACGAGTCGTTTTGAATTTTAACTGCTGATAGCATCTTCGCCATTGTCACTTTTATCAAACAGAATTTCTTTCTTATTTGATAAATTTTTAGCAAAGGGTTTTCTCGTTTTATTGTACAATTTACCTTACAATTTCAGCGAACATCATGATGATCCTTCAAGAATTTTAATAATATGTTTAATGAGAAACTCACATTTTAATTTTAATTATTATTATCGACACTTCTGTAAGTGAAATTAATACAAACAGATTTCGATCAATTTAACTTGATTTTTCATAACTCGGTTCACTTATTATACGTAATATATACAGTAGATCCCAGAAAATTTTCTTAAAAAATTAGATTTTATAATGTTACTTGTATATAATATCAAATTATAATTAGTTTTGGTTTTGCACGTTCTAGTTAGAAAAGACATGTGTATGATTATATACAATCGCTGAAACTCTACATCTAAGAGATTTAATAATGCTATTAGTGCGTTAAATCTAGAAAAACAAGTTATTGAAAAAAGTCCAACATTGTAATTCGCATTATTCCACCATTATGTCAAAATAGAGTTTTAACTGTTTTATTTGGGTTACAAGTAACATAGTTCATAAACATAAATTTATCGACATCAACAAAATGCTACAGACATTTATATATCCGATATTTTGATAACGTTTACAAAAGGCTATAAATCAATATTTTTACGTAACACAGCTGTACCAACACTGCATTATTTACTCATTGATTTTTTATTTGTTACAGGTAAATAATCTTATCTTTCTGCGGCTCGCAATTACCTATACGGGGTAAGTAGTCATTATACAAACCAGTGATACCAAGGGCTAATTATCTTCGAGAAGAATTGTTTGTAGGCGGATCGGTTCAGTCACCTTTGCATTTTGTGGATTGGCGTGTTGTTTTCAAAGATTCCAGGAAGTAATCATTCAAAACACGTTTATCTAAATGAATCCGTGTAAATTGAAATGATTTAAATTCAACTCATAGTAAAATAGATAGATTTACAGCTTATTTCACAGAATGCGAGGAAGTATTTGATACGTAATAATTACTGTAAAAGTAAACAATTATGCTTCCCGACGATTTGGACATATGGACATATACCATGAAAAACCTATCAAATTTGTTTTTATTGTTATGATTATTATAAGTTCTAATTTATTATATTGTTCTTATTTTAATTTATTAAAAAAACACGATAATTTATATCAATTTATTAAACCACTGTACAACAATTTATTTGACTAATAATACATAATTGATATATACGAACGTTACAATTAAATCGCGAGCGCGAGCTTCTTTTTTTGACTGTTCTCTTCCCAACAAAATTTCTCTTTTTATATAAAACTCCGTTAGTTTCGGAATTCCCTATAGCAGAATTTACTCGAACATTGTTGGTGGTGTTGACAAGAATAACGGAAACTCCATCGAATAGACTAGAAGGCGGTCAACGGCTAAAACTAGTTTTTCAACTGCTTGGAACCCTCGAGTCGTGGATGACTCACCATAATTCGGGTCTAGAGGTTTCTGGTAAACAAACGCCGAAATGACTACAACAAAAACAGAATTAGTCATAATATATTTACAGTTTTATAGGCCATGATATTTATTATCGTAACATTATTTTAATTCTGGTTAAACACTATTTCTATCTGGTACTTGATGGTCGTAGATATACAATATCCTTTCCTTTAACTATTAACCAACCAAGAAGTCCTTGCTTGGATAATGTCCATCAATTTTCTTATGGGGTGTTTAAGGATTTCTCCTGGTTTTGCAGATAAGATATGCAAAATATACAGGTTCAAATTTTAGTGTGTGGTATACCCATACTTAATATTTCCTGGTGCTTACTGTATGCTGATGATGCAGTGTTAGTAGGCAATAACCCTGCATGCAACAAAAACAGGAACAGTGAAGACAAGCTCTTGAGACAAAAGGTTTAAAACTTAGTAGAACAAAACAGAGTATTTGGAATGTTCATTTAAATGGAGTTACATACAGTTCATTAATTATTCACTCAGTTACATTTAGTTCATTTAAAATGATACGTGAAATGATTATAAAAAGTAATAGTTTTATTTACTTAGGGTCAGTATTACATATTAGTCGGGAAATAGATGGAGATGCATGCAGTATAATTAGGATGGGATAGCTGAAATGTGAGGAAGTCAAGGAGTGGTGTGTTGTATAACAAGAAATTCTATAAAACTCGTAAGTCCCAGCTTTGATGTACGTAACTGAATATTGGACAAGTTAAAAATAAAGAGGAACAAGGAATGCATGTGGTGAAAATCAAAATGCTTAGATGGATGAGTGGAATGACAAAAGGGACAAAATTAAGAATAATTATATTAGGGGAAGTATAGAGGTAGCACCAACTGATGCCAAAATGAGAGACCATGTGTTAAGATTGTTAGAGCATGTTCAACGTCGAGACGTTAATCAACCAATACGAAGAATTGCTGATTTGCAAGTTCCTGGAAAGAGTAGAAGAGGAAAACCAAAGAAGACCCGGGGCTTAAGCAGGACATGTCGGTAAAGGGGATTATAATATTGGGATGAATCAAGATATAAACTTATGCAGAAATTTAATTAGGGAAGCCAATGCTGCATAAGGATAAAGGGAAAGGGAATGATGATGATTTCGGTGTCCATTACTTTTTGGATTTATTTTAAATCCTGTCTGTTTATGATCATACATTTGCGTTTATTTCTGTTAATTTTTAGGCTCACATTTTTTGAATAGCCTATCTATATGGAGTATTCGAAGTTATTGCTTGATTCATCAACCTTATTGTAACATTAAATGAAGTAATTAAGTTGGTATGTTCCCTCGATTGTTTATTTGGTTGAACAGGTTACATATGCTTTACGTCTAATAATTTCAATTTCCGAGTTTAAGTTATCCTCCCCTGACACTTTTACGTATTTTAAGTTTTCAATGGTTTATCTGACTTCCTCTAATAGAATGGAAAGCAAACAAATAAAGCATATGAACCTAAAACACTGATTGTATTTATTTGTCACCTCTATTCTAATGCATTATAAATGTGTGTTCATTGTCCCATCTCAGCTTTTTTCAGTATTTCTTTAGGATTGAAACACACGTGTAAGGCCAAGTACAGTCTTTATTTGAGGTTTCGGCTTGAAGATCGGAAGCCGTTCAAAATACAATTTTTTAATTACGGAAACTATCTTATTTTGTTTTGTTCAATTAACTATTGTTAATTTTCAATGAGTTCTACGAAAAAATCATTTAGCGTTTTATTGCAATGGTCTAGGAGCCAGGGGTCTATGCACTTTTATGTCCCCTCTTTACCTTGACTTTTTTTTATATTTTTTTGTGTGTAAAATCGATTTTTCGAGGTTCATCATTATCTTTGGTCTACAACCCTGTGTGGGTCATTCTCCCCTATCTTTCGCCCTGGCTTTCCAATTTCTGACCCTTAGATTCCTCAAGTCATCTTCGACTTAAGTTTTAAATCTAGATCTTGGCCTGCCTCTCTTCCTGGTTCCTACTGGCTCTTGATATAATATCTGTCTTTGGAATGTATACTCCAGTGTCCATTCTTTCAAGGTGTCCTAGCCACCTTAGTCTATTAATTTTAATAGACCGGACGATGTTGCATTTTTCATAGCATTGATACAACTCAAAATTGTAGCGCCTGCGCCATATCCCGCTTTCTTGTACTCCTCCGTATATGTGCCTAAGTATTCTTCTTTCAAAGCGGCCTAACAGTTCTTCGTCACTTTTTACCTTAGTCCATGTTTCTGACGTGTATGTCAGGATAGGTTTAATAAGAGTTTCATATATTAGTATCTTGGTTTTTCTGCTAATTTTTCGAGGTTACCAGGCTAAAAACTCTCAGCTAATTTGTTATTAACAATTGAATTGTTTAAATTATTGTATATCATTGACTATTAGAGATATTTAATTTTACCAAAATGAAAATTGTCACTCTTGAAAAACTGAACAAATGAATGTTGAATTTAGTTATGTATTGGTTTTTATTCGTTGGGAGCCGTCCGTGTGTCTCAGTTCCATATCTTGGTAAAAAATTAGCATAGAAACGTTTACCAAAGCTTAAAATGTTCGATTTTCAAAGTTAATAGCTTAATTTTGTTTAAATCTCTTATAAACAAATTAATTCGCAACTTTGTAGTGAAATTTTTAATGTTTAAATTGTTATAACTTTTTTTTATTAATAAAGAGTAATCTTGCAGTTTTCTTTAAAGCTGCAACAATTATCAGTAGTAATATCCCTAGGACATTGATAACAGACGAGATAATTTCATGACAATCGAAAGCTCGTTCCTTGGTAACAGCACGAAGCCGAAGGCTGAATGCTGTTACCAAGCAACGAGCTTGAGAAATTTGTCATGAAATTATGAGGCATTCATCAATGTCCGAGGGATATTCGGCGGATAATTTTTCGAAAAAAAAAATCATAACTCAACATAACGAAACATTTATTTATTAAAAGTACAGTTAGTGAAAGTACAATTATTAAAATTTATGTTAACATTAGATTATTGCCGAAACGTGACATTTTGAAATTTATTTGGATGAAGTTGTCAAACTCGATCGTGTTGTCATAGGGATTGAAAATTGCACTGAATGCAATTATCAGTCTAATGTTGACATGATTGGGTGAAATTGTTCCACATGACACAAAATGACGAAATTTGAACGGTTGTTAGAACAGTCGAAAAATTATCTTAAAAATGAAGGGGTTTTGTCACTCGCACGTATGAAAGCTAACTTATACTTGGAAAAGTACCATGTATGGCGTTTACCAAACGACATTTCGTTTATTTTTTCAAAAGGAACAATTTTCATTTTGGTAAGATTAAATATATCTAATAGTTTAGGAGATACACTCATTTAAACGATTAAATTGTTAATAACAAATTATCTGGCGGGTTTTCAGACTGGTACCCTCGAAAAATCGAATCTACTCGCCAAAAACATAAAGAACAAAAAAACGTGAAGGTACCGAGAGGACATCAAAGTGCATACTCGAACCCCCCTGGCTCCTAAATGATAATGCGTTGATGTATTATATTCTTATGTACATATTTCCGTTTGATTTGTTTTGGTGCTTACTGCATTTATGATTTTGTGAAACTGTCCCGTGTATTTACAGCTATATAGAACGATACAAATCAAGCAGGTGGATTTTTGCAATGGTTCAAAATAAGGCAAGGATTTCCGGTAACAACGAATGTGTATACTATAATTTAATGGTCTCAACGATATAAAACAAGTTGATACACCTAAGTCGATGTATTAAGTGGGAACAGTTTACATTTCAGGTCAGAAATGAGTCAGCACATTTAAATTTGTTTAAAGAGGAAATCGAACTGTTGTGGGATGGGGTACTTTGACATAGAGAGGAGTATTGATGTATCTAGATAAAAATTTGAATTGTTGGTGAACTTATACACTAAAGGTTTATATATTTTATAGAATATTTTATCATTAGAGTGTGTATGACTGGTGATGTGGGCTATTAACTAAACTAGAAACTACTCACTTCAACCAATATAAAGATGTAAGATAAACAACTATTTTCATTAAATAGTATCCTTACAATAGTATGTACTTTCTCACTATACGTTCATACTCCTCTTGTTATTGGATCGTTTCTCTAATCGAGTTTTGGACCACAATGACATACCTGAACAAAAGGAAAATGATATTAATGTTACAACGTAATGCTCAGAATATGCTCAAAAATTTTTGTAACAAAAGAACCATGTTATTTTGTTAAATTTTATATAAAATTAAATAAAGCTCAAATCATAATATACTGGTTTTATAACTCATGTCGCATTATATTTCCGGTTTTAAAACTCATATCGCGTCATAAGTTGCAATATATATATATACAATTTTCTCTATAAATATCATTTTAAGCACCGTAACCATATATGTACCATATACGTCTTCGTGGTATGTTTGTTATACCACACAGTTACCTACTTATTAATTATTGTTTTCTCAGTTAATTATGTATTGATTTAGTCTCAAGCTACTGGGAAAGTAGAATATGTACACGTTCACTGTTTTTACCATACAAATATACAGTTAGTTTTTATTTGCAGAATTTGCTCCTCTCCAATGACTTGAAGGATTTCCTTTTCATATTACTGATATATTTACTTAGATGTAGAACGTCTAATTTTATTTATTTATTGAATCGGCGGTTACTGTTTGGAAATAAAATAGTTGCCATGTAGAGGTCATGTATAGCAAACTTTTTGAAAAAAAAAGAAGGTATTAACATGTTCTAAAAAGCGACGTTTCTTGGTTCTTTCAAGAAACAGATATAATGAACATAAATTTAGGTTTGTCAACGGAAAAAACAATTCCACATAACCCAACTATTTAATTACATCAAATCATGAATATATTCTTAACTTGGACATTTTACTTTAAGAACGAAAAAGTAAACAATTGGCTCGAAATTGTAGAAATGAACGGTCTGGAACAGATTTTATACTCGAACGAACAAAAAGATATTGGTAGGTCACTCTTATTGTCTCAAATAATGAATATTTGATTTGATAATCTTCATCCAGCCTTCTATACATCAAAGCGAGCAATAGCTTCTTTTGCTAGAAAATGTATACTTTCACACATTTCGTATAGCCAGCCCTAAGGACAGAAAACAACATTATTAAATTCTTTTCGTTCATTGCCAATCCGAAGTAGATGGCATCCTTGTATGCTACCACTTGAGTGGGAAACAGTTATAAGGAGGCACTTGTTGGTCTTTTGATTTTATATTTAGCCCAAGCGTCTGATCAAGACATGGGAGGCCGAAATGACGCCATAATGCTGTGTAGTTTACCACTTCAAACGCAGAGTGTGACAAATACATTAAAAAGATTGCAAGTTTTTGCTAGAAGATGTGAATATCATTACGTTCCCTTATCCACTACTTTATTATTTGTAGTGACTAAGTATAAAATGGATCCCAAGTTTCTAATTTAAGTGATTTCTTGGTGATATGGCAATTTTTATCATTGAAAACAGTTGTTTGTCCAGCGTATGTTGACCCAAAGAGATTTGTACATCGTAGTGCATTATCCTGGAATTAGTTAGTGCACCATCGTATTATCTGGTTGTTTTAATTAAGAGCGTAGCTGCATAATTGCGTTTGTACTAAACGTTTTGCATAAATAATAAAAGGAAAACATATTTTTATCATCTAAGGAAAAATCAGCTTTTTCAGTCGAACAAACAAGTCGTCGAAGCATTTATGAGTCCGAAATAGGTATCTCAGAAATGAGATTTTGGTATGCTTCGACCGCCACATCTTGACCGTCTTGATGCAAAAGTACGTAACGATTCCAGTTGTGTTTACGAAGTTCGTCAATCACTTCTGGCAAATAAATGACGGTTCTGCCATTTAACATTGACGGTTCTACTATTCTCTAACGAAATAATGGCAACATGTCACTTTTGTCTAAAAAAAAAATTCGCGACCATTTGTATGCCAGCGCTGCGATCGCGGACTATTTTTGAAAATGCTCAAACCGTTGATCGGTTTTTCTTTTCAGGCTCATATCACTATATCCATGTTTCATAACCAGTCACGATGTTCCATTCCAAATTTGAGCTGCCTCCTTTGAATCGTTTGAGTGTGGAGCGAGATCAATCGACACTTGCCTTCTTATGTGCAGTAGTCAAATCATGAGGCTTCGAAAATAATGTAGATATCTATATAAAATATATTTGTGATCACCAGATGATTCTTTGTAGATTTTCTTTTAATATTTCCAGATTTTGTTCTTTATCAACGATAACTGTAGTATTATCAGCGAAAGTGAAGTCTTCTGCCATATATTTTAAATTTTTCATTTTTCTCTCTGATTTAATTTTTTCCATTTCAGATGTTCTCTGATAATTGATTTAATATTAGAGATATACGTATATAAATTATCTGTTATTTTTTTATACAAAAAATGCTATCAAACGAAATTCATTTTGCGATATTAATTGTAATGGTGTACATGTACATTCTCGATTAGCGTACGCCTCTGTGTCTAAGTCAAAGACCTGCTAAATTCTTTATTTGGGATTGACGATAGTCCGAGACTTAAAGAATGCCATTCACGCTCGTCGATTCGTAGAAATCGCAAATATTTTCGACACGATTTAGTACTGCCAGGTTTACATTAACAGTAACCAGTCAATCTGGTCAAGTGGTCTTTGTTAGCTTACCAACTAAGGGTCGGTAACTAAAATGATCAAATACTTTCCTCAATTTTGGTATATACATAATTTGTACCAAATTACATGAAGTAAGTTTCAT
This sequence comes from Diabrotica undecimpunctata, assembly GCF_040954645.1. Lineage (NCBI taxonomy): Eukaryota > Metazoa > Arthropoda > Insecta > Coleoptera > Chrysomelidae > Diabrotica > Diabrotica undecimpunctata. Next base: position 29,744,454 of record NC_092809.1, on the reverse strand, counting down.
GATTAGGAAAAACAAATGCCGGATTTAAAATAGAAAACTAGAACCTCATAGTCGAGGATCATTCAATTCACAATATAACTTAAATTTAAATTGTTAACATTTCGACTTCAACATCAGAAGCCGTTCTAAATACATTTATAAATATATCAGAAAAGCCTAAGGCTATTAAAACTAATAAAAAAAACGGGATATGGCACTCCGGGTGGGACCGAGGAGAGGAACCATAACTTTCTTAGCATACACAGTGGTACCTCGACATACGAGTTTAATTCGTTCCGTATCCTTGCTTGTATGTCAGATTGCTCGTATCTCAAAGCAATTTTCCCTATTAAAATGCCATTAATCCCTTCCAGATTTCAAAACACCACCTCAGTTGTTTTGGTTAAGTGTTTTTCAATAAGAAAAATGTTTTTATAAGAAGAAACATTTATTTATAAATAACAAATACATATTCTATAAAAACATAAGAAAAAGTGATATGCTTATGGAAGCGCTTAATTTTCGTCACTTGTCTTCTCTTGTTTTGTCACGCTTTGCTCATTTTCACCTGCAGATAGTTTAAAAAAACTGTCTAAGAAGGTTTTTTTCTTCCTTCCTTTCAGTATATTGCAGAAATGAGTGGTAAGTTTTATTGAACAACTCCAATGCATGATCAGTTGCAATTTTTTCGGGGTGATTTTTATTCACGAATCTACAACTTTCTCCCACATTCCCAAGATCTCCTTTATGTCTTTTAAAGAGATAATCCATCACAGGCTCCTCTTCCAAACCAATTTTTGGTAGTGTTCCCCGACGAGTTCGTTCACATCTCTCCCATCCACCTCCAGGCCCACGAAGACAATCCCAGAGACAATCTTCTCTACCACTGACACATCGGGTTAAAATCCTTCGAAGGCGCTTTCAGCTGCAGCAGGGGAATTTTCGAGGGCGAGAAGGGCTGCATGGGTAGGTTGTTTTTCTGTAGATATTTTTTAACAGAAGGATCAAACACCTGGTTTTTTCCACTCTACAAAGAATTTCCTGGTGACTCACGCCTTCTTTTAAAACCTTATGTTATTTGAACGCTCTGGGATTTTCCGAATGGTATACTAACAAAGACTTGATTTTGCAGTCGCCACTCGCATTGGCACAATGTGCTAGAGTTAATCTATCCTTTATGGGTTTGTGATCTGTCATCGTCTTCTCTTCTGCCGTTATGTATGTCCTATTCAGCATCATTTTCCAGAAAAGCCCAGTCTCATCACAATTGAAGACTTGCTGGAGGACGTATCCTTTGGCTTCTATTAATTTGGTAAACATTTTGATGTAAATCCCAATTTTCACATTCTAACTTACTGCTCACCATGCCTGATGACGGAGCGAATGCCGGTTCTTTGTGGAAGTGTGTGGGATCTGCTTAAGTTAATCATTGTAAATCGCATATAACTTCTCACATGTGAAGCTTTGTGTTAAGGTTCCTCCTTGAAGTTGCTTTTTTGTCAACTACACCATCAGTAGTGTCTTAATTTTTCATGGAGAGAGGTCCGGAGCTTAGAAATTGGGTTTAACGCCCTTAGCTGGCGTTAAACCCTTACCGTACCTTACCGTGCCGTGTAAATTTCGAGTTTCAATTGCTCTCAGTCATTCAGAAGGTTCTCTTCTAATCCTCTCCCTTTTATATCCTCCTCGACTCCTTCTCTCCAACTTAATCTCGGTCTGTCCTTCTTTCGTCTTCCCTGCAGTGTTCACTTAACTACTTTTTTGGGATTCTACTTCCATCCATTCTTTGTACGTGCCCGTACCATCTTAGTTGGTTGATTCTGATGTCCTCTAATATTCTATGTTTAACGCCCATGATTTCTTGAATTCTCTCGTTTCTTACTCTGTATAATCTTGATTTACCGGCCGCTCTCCTCCAATAATCCATTTCTATTGCTTCCAAAGTCTTTATGCTTTTCTTCTCAGTGGCCATATTTCACTTTCATATGTAACAATGCTTAGCTGCAAGACTAGAATAGGCTAAATAATTTTAAACTGTTGTGAAAATTATTGGGTTAAGTTTTATTTACCGACGTATCTAAATATGGATTTTGCCAGGGTCTTATCGGGTAGGATTGCCTAGGTAAATTGGAACTATAAACTGCATAAGCCATGTCCGTACAGGAAGTTTCTCGTTTTTTCAAATCGCTTCCTAACAGCTCTGCAATATTCTTAATAACAATAACAATCTAAGGCTTGTCTATTCCTTGGCGCCATTGTCCAGACTGTTAACTTGATAATGCTTGTCAACATTTTAATCAACGAGGAAATTGATGTATTTTCATGGCCATCATAATCTCCGGATTTTAAGCCAATCGAGTATGTGTAGGACATGCTTTATTCCATTTATGGGCAACTTTAAAATGCGTTTCGTCTAATAGCAAAGAGGACAGATATACCTCAAGCAGACATTGCTATATTAATTTGAGACATATTTATTACTACAGCAATATTATAGTAATAAAATGCCCGAAAAAGAAAAAAAAAACGTTAAAGGAATTTCAGCATGTTAACATTTGTAAGATAATCATTGGATGTTACTAACGAGTCTAAGAAAAAATACAACTTTTGTGGTGTTATTTGTCTTCTCCCTTTCGAGGTAATTGAGAGCCCTCCCTCCTTCTCACTATCCGAAACACCGTCTACGTTATTCTTTATTTCTGATAAGATTAATGTATTATATTATTTTTTCCAAAGCCTATCTACCTATGTATATCTTAAACATTTCCTGCAATTACTGAATAAAAAACAACAGATAATACTAAATATTTATACATATAACAATTTTTTAATGTTTATAAGTTTTATTTAAACATTAAAACGTTGGCATATGCGTGAGATGTATTTGATTGCTCATTTTCCTTCACCGGAATATAAAGTAGTACATTTTTCTTCTTTATTGTGTTTTTGAGCATGTACCGGCAACGATAATTGACTTAAACCGTTGTCTTTGCCATTGTGAAGGTTTTATGTAAAATAAGAGGAGAAAAACATAAAGAAACATGATATCTTGTGATGTACCGAAAGTATGTGCGATGACTTGAATATTTATGGGACCGTATGATTATAGATTCCTTGGTTTTTGAAAAGGTGAACGAACTTTATGGAGTAACAGTTTGAAAAAGAATACTATAAACAATAGATCGGTAATTAAACAATGGTGTTATTTTGAGTTTTATGAGGTTTTTTTAACCAGTGGCTTCCAAGTATAATATGGCCAATTAAATCTAAATTTTTCAACGTACAGTTATCAGTATGTATTTATTCATGTTTGGAAGTTTTATAAGTTAACAAGTTCAAAGTGATTTCTTCTACTTCTTTTTCGTTATTAATTTTCTATAATTGGAACTATTCTGTTTGATGTAAGACCCTTAATGTAGGAAGAATTTTTCAAAATACAGATTTTGAAAAAATAATACAAAATTGTTGTTTTGGTTACGTGTTAAGAATCTCTTTGTTATGACCTTCTTTGATGTTTTATCTCTTTGATTGTTAGTGTGACCGAGGAAGTTCATTAACTTTTGAGACGTTTCTTATCCAGTTATTCCTCCTCCTATCATGTCTAACGTTAATCATTTGTCTTTCCGTTTTTCCATATTGGCTCTTGTGAATGTCTGTGTTTTACTTCTGTATGTAAAGATGGGAAAATACACAATTTAAACATTTTTATTTTTTAGATATTGAGCTGAGTTTACCCAGTTTATCTTATTATTTGTACTGTTTGGTTCTCTTTATTCAGTGTTATGATCTATCCCACATCTGTGTATTCATCAACTTCTTTGATCTATTTCTGCTGCACTAGAATTGTTTGAACTATCTGTTGAACTATTCTATGTAGTTTTTCTTTGTCCATCGTTAAAAGGACAAGAATATTTATTGTGTATTTCATGTAATTTATCTATTTTCCGTCAACATTAATTTTGTATCCCTTCAATTCTAGTTTCTTGAAAATTTGTTTCACTGCAAAATGGTTGCAGAGTTTGTAGCGAAATCGTATCTGATTTTGTAACATCTCTTTTTATAAATATTATGGTATTACAATATACAACTGGAAATTAGTTCTGTATGTGGACCAGGGCACGAAAGCCCAATTTTATTTTAGCCGTATTATGCATAAATTAAGAAGAGAGAGCATAGTAACAAAGACAGAAAAGACGGTCTCGCCACTGAGAGAAAAGAGCGTCTCTCTACCCTAGCTCATTAAACACCAGTGCGCACCTCAAGTGAATTTGGATTTGGGCAGCCTGTACCTACTTGGATGTGAGTAGTCCAGAGGTTTCATTGTTCACGTCTCGGCGCTGGCCAGAGTAACAAAAAGTTGAACATTCTTCTTCTTCTTCATGTGCCTTGTCCGTTCCGAACGTTGGCAATCAACATGGCTATTCTGACTTTGTTTACGGCAGATCTGAATAGTTCAGCAGATGACAATCCGAACCATTGCCGCAAGTTTTGGAGCCACGAGTGTCTTCTCCTCCCTGGACCCCTTCTGTTGTCTATTTTCCCTTGAATGATCAGTTGTAGTACTCTATATTTATTATGTCTCATAACGTGACCCAAGTATTCCAACTTTCTTTTCTTTATACTTATTCCTACCTCTCTCTCTTTACCTATCCGGCGTAGTACCTCTTCGTTGGTCACGTGCTCAGTCCAGGATATACGTAATATACGTCGGTAAGCCCACATTTCGAAGGCCTCTACTTTTTTTATCATTGTTGCGGTTATTGTCCACGCCTCCATTCCATATAACAAAACCGGGAATACATAACATTTCAGAAGTCGAATTTTGAGAGGTAGGGTGAGGCTTTTAGAGGTGAAAATTTGCTTCATGCTAGTGAACGATGCTCTTGCCTTTTCTACTCTTATACGTATTTCCTTTGCTTGATCCCAATTTGAGTTAACTGTTGTTCCCAAGTAGATGTACGAATCCACGTGTTCAATTCTTTCATTGTCTAATATCAGTTGCTGTGGTGGTTGTTGGGTTTTGCTTACTAACATCCATTTGGTTTTTGTGATATTTAGTCTGAGTCCGTATTGTGCACTTGTTTTTTGTATCTTACTCATTAGGCAACTCAGTTCCTCCATGCTACTTGCTAGAATCACAGTGTCATCAGCATACCTTATGTTATTAATTATTTCTCCATTTATCTTTATGCCTTCTGTGCTTTCCTCCAGCGCTGTCTTAAATACTTCTTCTGAGTATATATTAAAGATAATGGGAGACAAGATACAGCCCTGTCGTACACCTGTTGAACATAGTAGTTTAAAAACAAAAATGGCTCTGCGATTTCGACATGGAATGTTACTAAAACTATATACAGTTAAAACGGATGATGTCTTGATCCCAGTCCTCATCTTATGTGAAATCAAGTAGCCAAACTTGGTAACTTGTTGTTACTGTAGCTTTAACTTTCCTTTTAGAAGCTAATCCATTTCACTATCCTCCCCAATACTTATAACGAGGTTCACTTCTGTACCTGCACCCTAGTTTTTGTACCTTTCTTTCAGTATCCATGTTATATATTTAAGGGGGGTGAAAGGGGTTTAGTAAAAAGAATATGCAGAAAGTACAAAAGAAAACATTTGAATCAACGATTAAAAACTATTTTATCATCATTTTGGCTTTACAACCCTACATGGGTCCTCCTCAAGAATTTCTCTCCAGTCGTCCCTATTCATCGCCTTTCTCCACCAAACACGTATTCCCATATTTCTTATGTCTTCATCGATGTTAGCAAGGAACCTTGTAGTGGGTCTTCCTCTTCTTTTCTGGACAATGGGTCTACCAAGGGGCGTTTTTCTAGTTGGGTCATGTTGTTCCATCCGCATTACATGCCCTATCCTCCTCAGACGTCCTATCTTGTATAAGTAATAATAATTAATTAAAGCAAACACAACATTATTTAACAATAAAACACTGAAAACTTTGTTTTCAAAACTTCCACAAAATTTATTTTAAATTCTTATCACTACAGCTGTTTCGGCTGATTGCCTTTCTCAAGTGATCTGTTTTTGGCATGGGTTTACACTTTATAGTCTCTAATGAAATAGGTTGAGGAGAGGAGAACTGTTTGTCTCAAGCTGGTCATTCAGAATTATATCTGTGTTTTTTAACTTGTTGATTTCCATAGATTCTAACAAAGATAGCTTAAGGCCTTTATTTTGAATGTGTAGAATTTTAAATTCGTCATTAAAAGAATGATTATGATCTAGAAGGTGAAGTGCGTATGTAGAATCTGTTTTTCTATTATTGAAAGCCCTTTACAATAGAACTAGTTAATAAAATACAACATTTTCAGTTACCTAACAACTCCAGATTAATTTCATTTGACGTAAAAAATCTTTTTCCTAGTATCCCTCCTACAGAAACTTTTATTCTAGTAAAAAACCTTTTAGACCAAAATAGTACAAATCCAATCATTACATCTGAAATTTTATATCTTCTTGAAGTTTGCATAAACCAAGACTACTTTGAATTTAATAATGAATTATATACAAATAACAGTGCAGGACTTATAATGGGCAATCCTCTAAGCCCATTGCTATCAGATATTTTTATGGATCATCTAGAGACAAAGATTTCAAAACATCCCATATTCAAACAGTTTTTATATTGGTGGAGATACGTAGACGACGTACTGGTATGTTTCACAGGAACTAACAGGCGACTCGACCAATTTTTATCGTATATTAATTCTCTTCATAGTGATATTGAATTTACAATAGAAACAGAACAAAATCAATCCATAAATTTTTTAGATTTAAAAATTACCAGACTTAAAAACAAACATGACTTCTCCATATTTCATAAACCTACCCATACTGACACGACTATTTACAATTCATCATCCCATCCCACACAACATAAACTGGCAGCCTATCATAGTATGTTACATAGATTAACAGCAATTCCTATGTCAAAATATAATTTTGAGACAGAATTAAATATCATTAAGCAAATAGCAGTAAACAATGGATACAACGAACAAACAATTAATAAAATGTTAAATCAAAAACTACACAAAAAAGCCCTGAATTTAGTATTTCCACCACCAGAGAAAAAACCCAGTACCTTCTGCTCGATTACATATACAGGCAAAATATCAACAAAAATAGCCAAACACATAAAAAAGAAAGGAATAACACCAGCTTTCAGAACAAATAACAACCTAGGCAAATATATTAAAAACAATAAGAGCCAACATAAAAAACACTTACACAGTGGTGTGTACAAACTTAAATGTGGCGACTGCCCAAAAACTTACATTGGTCAAACAGGTAGAAATTTTAATAAACGAATAGCAGAACATAAAAGGGCTTTCAATAATAGAAAAACAGATTCTACATACGCACTTCACCTTCTAGATCATAATCATTCTTTTAATGACGAATTTAAAATTCTACACATTCAAAATAAAGGCCTTAAGCTATCTTTGTTAGAATCTATGGAAATCAACAAGTTAAAAAACACAGATATAATTCTGAATGACCAGCTTGAGACAAACAGTTCTCCCCTCCTCAACCTATTTCATTAGAGACTATAAAGTGTAAACCCATGCCAAAAACAGATCACTTGAGAAAGGCAATCAGCCGAAACAGCTGTAGTGATAAGAATTTAAAATAAATTTTGTGGAAGTTTTGAAAACAAAGTTTTCAGTGTTTTATTGTTACATAAAATGAATTTCCATCAAGTAACGGTCGAATCCATCAACATTATTTAACTTAGACATGTCACAAGAAAACAGTTTCAGAATCTTTTCAAGAAATACGTTTTCACTACTTCATGTTGTATTACAAATAGAAAAACGAAAATGGCAATTCTTTTTGGACCTGTTTTATTGTAGGACATTGTTTTATTTGGATGAAAAATACACTAACCTGTCACGTAATACCTTTGTCCTTCGGTTACTAATAAACAAAATAGTCTTGTGGTATTGACAAGTTTCGAACATTTCCAGGACCAACCAGGATAACGTACCACGCAATTTGTAGGACAATTTTGTGTATGAATGGTTATCATTTGGATCTTATAACGTTATTTCTGCATATTTCCTGCTTCATCAGAGATCCGGGAAAGATACAATTTCATACACAGATGATCGGCGAATGTCACTGCCTGTTTCGCATAAGTCGTGGAAGCTACAAGAGGTGTCACCTATTGTGGTGACGATGAACGAAACACGATTGACGAATTGTACTGTTGCGCCTTATATATGGCCTTTCAATTCATCATACCGATAGCAAAGCTTTTGCTGAAGTGTAAACGTTACATTCTTCGAATAGCTCAAAAGGATAGAAACCGACTTTGTTTTGTAGCTTCCACAACTTGTGCGAAACAAGCAGTGACATTCGCCGACCGTCTGACCATCTGTGTCTGAATTTGTTGTCGTCTCCGGAGGAATTAATAAACGTATGAAAATGTGTTTGCATCTTGGTGCAAGTTCCCATGTTTATTAATTGTTCTAACTATTGCGCAATATGGTGTAATATTGCGTGGTTAGCCGGTACGCTCTTATTGTGGCATTGTCTTGAAGAGACAATGCCTTTATGGTTTTATAGGTGGTGGAAATTAAACACAGTCTTTCTAAGAAGAAAAAAAACTCAGCTTCAGAGTCTTAGAAAGTTTGCAGAGCCCTTCGAGCAAAGTGCTCTAGGGAGCTACCCTACACGGGTAAAACCATGCACTATACTTGACTGACTCTACTGACACTACTGACTTGAGATCCGAAAATGTCCCATATTTAAAGATAAATTAACTTTTATATGAAACCTTTTCATTTCTCAACCAATTAAATTTAATTATAAGTTCCAGAAGAAAGGGCGATGCACGTCGAGGTGCGTGATTGGTGGCACCTGACGACATTGTATCTTTCCCGGATCTCTGATGAAGCAGGGAATATGCAGAAATAATGTTATAAGATCCTAGTGATACATTACTAATTAACTGATTACTCATTACTGATTAACATTTACTATTAAAATTTTTCATAGCTATATCAAATTTTACCGTGTCTAATGGTTAAGGTCTAATAGTTTTAACAACTTGTAGAGGAATATTGATAACAGCTATTATGTAGATATATATATATATATATATATATATATATATATATATATATATATATATATATATATATATATATATATATATATATATATATATATATGCACTTTTTCCAGTTGTAGGGAAATTTTTTTAAGATGATGTTATTTTGTTAAAAAAAGATAAAAAGCCAGTTTTACAAGTTCATCAATCTTTTCATCATTAATCTTTTTTGCAATGAGTTATTAAACATATTCTTTTAGATTTGTCTTATCTCATGTTTTACAGCAAACTACTTTTTCCTAGTCTCTTCGTATTAAATTTGATCAACAATAAAAGTGAAACGTGTCGACCCATTTTAAATACTTACCACACGTGTTAGAATGAAAAAGAAAAATCTTAAAGTGATTTTATTGTTGTGATGTATCATTTTACAGAATTTAAGTCGAGTGTATAAAAAAATAAAAACCTGAATTTAGCTCTCACTTCAGCTTTCGTGGTAAATGGAAAGTTAAACTTCCTGTAAAATATGCAACTAAATGTTCATTCGACAAAATTAATACACGAAAGAAACTAGTTTGAAAACAAGTATCGATGTAAATAGATCTTATGCATATATATATATATATATATATATATATATATATATATATATATATATATATAAACTGTTTTGGATGGGTTGGAGTCAATAAAAGGCCTATTGGTTAACTATTTTTTTAATCTCGAGCTTTCAATTGTGTTTACAATTATTTTCAAGAGCTAAAAAAGACAAAATATCTTACAAGGTTGAACTAAAAAGAAAAAACAATTTTTGTTAACTTACCAAATAAAAATTAGTTTAGTAAGTAAAAATTACTGCTAATACATCTTCAAAATATTTAATATAAAAATGTTTTAATCTAATAAATGTTTCTCCGAAAATTTTTATAATTTTGAAAACATTTTTTTAATACAAAAATAATTGAATTTATAAATAAGTTAAAATAGCAACCAATTACAAATAAGCCTCAATGTCATAAATGCCAACATAAAATTTTTATTTTTGACAATTATATTGCCAAAAGTAAAATTTCGTTTACCAAAACATTCTTTTTTGTTTAGTAACAAAAAGAAGAAGATTTATTCACCGTTGACAGATGTCTGAAAAAATGTAACAGATATATGGAGAATTAAATATGACATTTTACAAGTTTTATATATAAATCATAAAGAAAGAATATAATTATAAATTTTACTTAGATTTTGAATTTCTGATCTTTTGTTTAAATTATTATCACTTTTGCTAATACAAACCATTTCCAAAAAAGTCCTTTTAAATTTATTACTTTCACTACATAAAATTTTAATGTTATCAAAATCCAAAAATTTGAATATATATATATATATATATATATATATATATATATATATATATATATATATATATATATATATATATATATATATATTCAAACAATATATCTTTGTTGATTCCTTTTTTTTTCCAGTTGTTAAAGAAAATTACCTATTTATTAATAATTACATTTTACATTTACTTTGACCTTCAACTAGAAAATCGTTTTCAAAAAACTCTGAAATAAAAGTAATGACTGATCTTAACCTGCTAATGTTCTCACTACATTAACTTGTGGTTTAATTCTGTATAAAATGATAATACCTAAGTTAAACATTTCAAAGAAAACAGTTTTAGAATGATTCTAAAACGAAGAACATTTCGCTTAACATTTGCAACAGTCACAATAAACAAAAAAAAAACGAATGATTAGAAGCGAAGTTGGACTATAAATGTGCACTTTACAGAAACATAATTTATTTATAATACTAACGACGGGTTCGCATTGTTGATTTCATATCCTAAGAATTTCCTCTCGCGATCATTTATTTAATTCAACCACTCTTAGATGTAAGTAGGCGCCAGCTGTGCACATTGCCAGGATATTGCACTCAAAATGGCGCCCCAGAGAGCACTGCGATCAAGAAAAAACCGTAAGACTTAGGTACACATACGCATTTCTAACGAGTGACGTAAATGGCGTATGAACAAACAAAAATGCCCTCCAGATGTATCATGAATTACAAAAGGAATCTAGTGTGCTAAAAATAGAAGATAGTCTTCCTTGAACTACGATTGGTTTTAAAAATGGATTCTGTTACCAATTACATGTTCCCAAAAAGATTAAAAACGTTTCTTCGAGAATGAATATGCCTCTTATAATGTATATATATATATATATATATATATATATATATATATATATATATATATATATATATATATATATATAATTTGTGGAAAAGAGCTAATTTTACCTTACCAAACATCACGTATTACCCGACTGTTTTTGTAAGAACTACTAAGTAAATTTATTAAAATATAATTTGTATGACATACCCATTTTCTGCAAAATAGTTCAAATTCAAGTTTTCCATTAACAAAGCAGTCATGTTCTGTCAAAAGCAAGCAACAATGAAATGTTAAAATATGCCATTTTTATGTACATATTGACATATTATGTCAATATGTAATTTTGAACTACTATGACAACGCTGGCAAAATCTCCGTTGGAACGATTGTCATGACTGCCTTTTCTTAAGTTTTTTTAAAGGCGTGAAATTTAAATAATCCGCAAGTTTTCTGATGTTTTGAATGTTATATTGTACTTGTTTCCTATCCTCATCAGTTTTACTGATAAGCCTTTTACATATGGCATTGTTGTCATCTTTGATTCCGTTCTTATGACTGCTTCTGGTATTCTTGTGGTCTTTTGTTTTTTTCTTTCTTCAATCTTGTTAAATTACTTGTTAACTTATAGAAAACACTATCTAGTTGAAAATAAGTGTTGTCTGCGCAAAGTGTTAGTAGCTCCATGATAGCTGATACATTCAGTTTGGTTTTTGTTGTCAATGTATTATTCCCTTCTAATTTGCCTCTTATTATTTTTAAAGTTTAACAATCCAGGAGTAACAGGTGGTCGAAAAACATCAACTACAATCTTATACACAATACATATGCAACACAAAACACAAATCTAAGTTTACATAATTACAATTACGATACTTTTTACACAAACACAAAAGACACAAAACGATTAGAATTGAATAGGGTAAAAATACCACCCTCAGATTTTTTTATCCACTTACATGCTGCTGCCTAAAATATCGAGGCCAAGTGTATCAATTTTGAATTGACGTAACCTAAAACAAATAATTTTGGTTATGCATTTTCTCCGATTTTTTATAATAATCTTTTTGAGAAAGATTTCCTGAGTGGAAGTCGAAAAGTCAAATACTAATTAGTTAAAAACGTGAGTTTCATTACAACCAATAATTGTGGATTAATTCCATCTCTCTCTTGTCGTATCCTTATTACTGAGAATCGTGATTTCTTCCAATAATCCTAACAATTTTTCTCCATTGGTCTTTATCTTCAGTTGCTCTCAGAGCTTCGCAGAATGAGTTTCCAGTAATTTTGTCGGATTATCTAGTTGGTGATCGTCCTCTTGATCTTCTCCCCGGAACGTTTCAAGTAACAATAAATCTCTCCAAACTATCGTCACCTGCGGACCACGCGACCGAAAAATTGTAGAATACATTGCAAACATATTATATACAGCCTTTTTTTATCTCGAATTGGTTTAGAATGGAAATGTTTGTCCTATGAGCTGTCCAAGATATGCCCAGCATTCTTCTCCAGCATCACATCTCAAAGGTATCAATTTTTTGGCGCTCGGGTCCGTGAAGAGTCCAAGTCTCTGCCCTGTATAGAAATATTGAGAATACAAAGGCATTCACCAGTCTCATCTTGATATTTTGAGAGATAGATCTGTCTTTCTAAACTTTAGTTAGGCGACTCATCGTATTTTTTGCCATACCAATACGTTTCCGAACTTCTGCTTCACAGTTACCATCGTTGGTTATACTAGACCCGAGATAGACAAAACTGTCCACTATCTGGTATTCCTGTAACATGTTAGTTGAATAGTGTGGAATTTATTGACCACCATTATTTTTGTTTTAGCTTTATTGATTTTCAGATCAACTTTATTGCTTTCGTACTCAACTCTTCGCAGGAGATTAAACATTTCTTGCTCATTTGCTGCTATAATTGTAGTGTCATCAGCAAATCTTAAATTGGAGATTTTCTTACCAGCCACTGTTACTCCACCGGTCCTTCCATCTAAAGCCATCCTCATGACATGTTCACCATAAATGTTGAATAAGTCAGGTGACAACACGCATCCTTGTCTAATACCTTTCTCGGTCTTGAATTTGTTTGTGAACTTCTGATCTAGTCGTACTGTTGGACTGGTACAGATTTTTAATAAGTGTCACCAGGTGCATTGGTGTGCCCATTTCTATTAAAATGGACCACAGGTTTATCTAGCTTACACAATCAAATGCCTTTTGGTTGTCAACGAAGCATATAATCATAGGTGCTTGAAACTCTCTAAACTTTTCAATGAGTTGTCTCAGGTTCAGGATTTGTATCCCATATAAACATAATATTTAAATTAGACATGCCACAAGAAAGTAGTTTCAGAACCTTGCTTCTAAACACTATGCTTAAGGAAAATTTAACTTTCTGAAGTAGATACCAATGTTTATTAGCTTATCTAGCAGATTTTGTAGGCGTTCAATCAATACTTCAATATTATTTACTTACTAATTACTAATTTTTATTACTTTATTTTCCAGAATTTTTTTTAAATAAATATCTTCTTCTTCTTCTTATATAGACATGACTCATGTCTGTTTTTCAATGTCCCTCCAGTAATTTGTCGTTCCATCGTTTTCGTGGTCTTCCTACTGATCGTCTTTCTATTGGGGAACCATCTCTTGCCGTCTTTACTCTATTTGTCATTCGGCTTATATGATCATTCCATAAATACCTAATTATTTAAATTCTTTCATATAACACTGTACTTTTTAACTCGCGTATCTGTTAAAATGGAGTTTGTTTTCAATTTACTTTTAGAGCAAAATTTAAAAAGGTAAATTCCTTTCTTGTTTTACTTTGCTATCTTCGACAAAATATACGTCATAATTATTATATTTTGCAAGGATAAATCGCAGGATAGTGTTGTTAAAATCTCTAAATATCGTCCATTTGGAAAATTTAAAATGTTTTCTGCGTCTTCGGTGAACTTGAACCGGTGTACACGATCGTAAATTAAAATTTTTCTATTTCTTCTTTTTTGTTGTTGTTGTCCAGTATGTTCCTCATTCCGAGCGACAAGACCGGTATTAGTAGTATGTAGTGTGTAGGTCAAATTTGCAATAAAACGTTTCTTATCCGATTACTTTCACTGTTTAATTGTATTTTTTAATTGGCGGTTGTTTTGAATGTTGACTTCATAGCTGAAGTGCTTGTTTTGCGAGACGGCGACGACGGTGATTTCAGCTGTCAAGTAAATCTTCGTTCTTGATAATATGCAACAACTTTGATTGAATTAATTATATACATAAAGATATTTTAAAAAATTATCGAGAAAGTTGTGCTTAGGAAAAAGATATCTGAGTGAAAATAGGCGGTGATTTGTTTTTACTTCACTTATAAACATTTATTCTAATAAAAGGTTTGTCACTAATTAAGGAATAAGGTTATGTATTGTCACTAAATAAGGAAGTTTAAAAGATAGAAGAAGTGATACATTAAAAAAATTCGAAGAGAACATACCATATAATACATACATAAAAGGCTTCCTCTTCATCCTTTATAAAAGCAATGTTGCTTGTTGATTGTCGGGTTTTTGCCTCATTGGAAAATTGTCACCCATGCTGATACTTCTACCACTTATGGATTTATCCATTGCAATTTTAACGACTCCGTTATTGACCCAGTGTTGACATATGGGTCGGAGACATGCACCATTTCCAAGGCAGATGAAAATCTCCTGCTTATATTTGAACGAAGGATCCTGAGAAAAATATTTGGTGGCATCTGTGAAAATGGTGTTTGATATTTCATATATTTCAGGTATTGCATCAGTAGTATATACATCATTAAAAAGCTTAACTAGCTCAACTTTTGATGAATGATTTTCAGTATGAATTCTATTGACAACTTGGGAGATTTAAGTTTTTCTTTACGTAACGCGTTGTTAAAACCACCCCTCCCGCCCCTGTAGCGCACTGCACCGTTACGTAATACTTGAACGACCCTTAGGGTACGTGCTTCCATATAGATTTGTTGGAATTGTCATTGTTTTATAAAATTACATCTTTGTATCCGTTCTCTTGTATTTTCCAATTTTTTTTTATATCTGATTAAGATTATTTTTAACTTGGTGTCCTTCAAATGTTACCTGCTTCAGATCAATTTTCAGACACAAACACTGTTGTTTGTGTTAACATGTCTTTTGGTAATTTAAAGGGATTTCGGTGATTCATACTTTACATTTTGTGTCGTTAAACTCTTATTGATCTCATCGGCAATTTATCTGTTTTCTATACTTATTTGGTTCGACCAGTGATATTGCCCACGTACGATGATATTTAGGGGGTCCATATACATGGAAAGACATAGCAGTACAAATTGGTTGATTCAAGGTCAAAGAAAACTTCATTGCTTAAAGCCGTTAGAGAGTAGCAAAATATGCTCTTTAAAATTTTTACGAAATTTGTTTATTAATGAACATATTTCGATGATAGTAAATCTACTTTTTAAACTAACTTTACGAAAAATTAGATGTATATCCAAAAATTACTTCTAAAATATTTTTGAGATACTCGTTTTTATTATATTTTTGTGATTATTTTGCAACTACTTTTGAATTTCCACAACATAAAAGGAGTGGCAGATTCAGCCCTAGTCAAAAGCGCATAGCGGAAGAATATAACTTGATCCCTGCGATACTCGTTCGTACGTTGTCGATATCTTGTAACATGTGAGTGGCACTGTATCTACAAAAGCGAATATAAGTAGTGAGTCTTCCAAAATGAAATAAAATTAAAATGGGAAATTATCTAGGTATACACATACCTTTCCCGACTTTTATTTAAAAAAACCATCGACCACCTTCTTTTCTTGCATATTTTTTTCTTTTTCGGTTTTAAATAGCATGCACTCACTACAACAAAAGTTGCAGAAGCCACGACAATATTTTCAAAATGGCCACTATCCATCGTGGTTCACACTGGAATGTTCAATATTTAATAGTTTACTGGCATATTTGTTGTTGGCACAGTTGTTAATCGTACACGCCGTGTGAACGGTTTACTTATAAAGGACAAAATTATATTGGCCGACTCGCCAAGTAACCATTATTGGTGTATTTGTCAAATACGCCACTCGTGAGAATCCGGCTCTACTTAGTGTCGTACACCAAGGCGATATCCAATACGCAACACGAAACACTCAATATCCAATAAATATCGCCGGTTAATATGTATCTCTTTGTTTATTAAAGTTAATTATAAACGTTCTTCTGACTTTCTGTGTTTCTGAAGAAATTGCCTTTCGGTAATGAGTGTCTTGTTTCACTATATTACGACATACAGTTTCCACTAAATATCTATCGTTCTTGTGAAACAGTTGCTTGACTATGCCATATATTAAATTCAAGCAGCAGATGAATCCAATATCGATGCATTTTTCTCTTTTATTTTTTTTTTCTGACGTATTCTTAGAAATTGCCAAGCTACAATTACATCTTCACTTGAAGACATTTCAAATACTGAAGATCCAGAATTGGTACGCTTATGTATTCTATTTATGATATATGCGACATTCTTATGTTGCGTTTTACAGATGTACGCTGTTATAAAATATACAACATTGATCGCATGTTGGATGTTCTATGTGACATCTTGGATATCGCTTTGGTGTACTGTCAAAATTTACGTCAATTGGTGTAATTCGAAAGAACTTCGTGGCAAAACCGTCAAACACTGGACAAAATATTCTGGTAAATTTCAGTAAAAGTAAATTTCAAATGTTTCATCATCATCCAGCCTTCTGCCTCTAAATTTGAACATAGAGCCCCTAATTTCTTCCGATTCTGGCGGTCTTAAGCTTCCTGTAGCCAATTCCCAGCGATTCTTTTGACGTCGTCTGTCCATCGTGTAGGTGGCCTACCTCTGCTCGTAGTCTCCACACTGTAATTTTTTGGGCCCACCGCCCGTCATTAATTCTAGTCACATGGCACGCCCAGTTCCACTTCAGCCATACTGTGCGCTCTATGACATCTGTGGCGCCTGTCCTTCTTATTTCTTTGGTTTTATCCCTGTCTCTAAAGAGTTTGGTTGCTCTAGCCTGGGTTAAGGAAAGTGTTTCGGCGCCGTAAGTCATAACTGGAAGCACACATTAGTCGAACCTCTTCTTTTTCAAATAATTTGACATGATGCTCTTGAAGATGTTTGATAGAGTTCCATATGCGGCACATGCTTAAGTGATTCTTCTTTGCAGTTCAGCAGTTTGATTGTCACTGGCAATTTGGATTTCATGATCTAAGTATTTAAATTTATGAACTAATCCTATTTCGTTGCAGTCGACTTTTGGATTTTCGCTTGGTACCAGATTTCTCATTATTGTGTCTTTCCAAAATTTATGTTCAAACCAACTTCATTACAGACGGCATTTAACTCAGTAAGCATAGTTCCAATCTCTTTTAAGTTATCTGTTTCTGTTATCAGAACAATGTCGTCCGCAAATCGTAGGTGGGAGAGAATTTCGCCGTCGACATTGATTCCTTCGGTTTCCCACTCCAATTTTTTGAAAGCCTGTCCAGAACTGCGGTAAAGAGTTTGGGAGATAACGTGTCTCCTTGTCTGATTCCTTTTTTGATTTTTATACAGTTTATATCTTTGTGTAGTCTTACGGTCATGGTTGCATTAGTGTACATATTCGCGATCATTTTGGAGTAATTATAATCTATGCGACTTTCCTCCAACGCTCTCATTACGCTGTTAATTTCTATCGTATCGAATTCTTTTTCAAAAGAAACCCAGGACCAATGGTCGGTTGTATTCGATGGATTTTTCTATAATCCCTTTTATTCGGTGAAGGAGGTCGTTGGTGTCAAAGTTTTTTTTTTAGAACTTGCCTGTTCCCTAGACTGGTAAAAATCTAATTTTGTTTCCAGTCTATTTGCTATTATTCTTGTGAATAACTTGTAGAGGTTATTTAACAAGGTTACGTGTTGGTAATTCTCCAGGTCTGTTGGATCGTCCATTTTGTGTAATAAAATGGTAAGTCCACTGTGCCATCTTGTAGGTGTTTGACTTTGGTGCAGACATAAGTTGAACAATTTCTTTTTATTCTCTAAAAGTCTGTCTCCTCCAATCTTTGCGGCTTCTATAACGATACTATCTTCTCCCGGGGCTTTATTTCTTTTCATTTTCTTCAGTGCCTTCCTTATTTCGTCTGTTGATACTCGTATATCAGGCATCAATTCCGATCCTTGGTTGACTAATCTTTTTCCTGAATTTTCTATCTTTTCTGTTAGTTTCTCATCATGGTTTTGTAGACTCCTGTATAATTCGGTATAGAAATTTTCTACTACCCTTAGTAATTCATCTCTGTTGGTGATGATATTTCCATATTTATCCTTTAATTTCATTATTTCTTTTTTGCCGTGTGTCAATTTTCTCCTGAGAACTTTGAGACTCTTGTCATTTTAAATCGTTTATTTTTTCAAAGTACTTAAATTGGACAATATATTCTGAAAACATCTAAAAATAAATTATAAATATTATTTAAAAAGTTAGCTGTAAACGTAGAGCAATAAATTCTAAACTAGCGTTCTTCCTTGACTCCGAGCATTTATTTAAATAAACTATAAATTTTGGTCTGTTTCCTGGTAAAATATCTCGAAAATTTTATTAAAATTCACCATACAAGGTAATAGTTATAAATATACCAAACCATAAAATCATGTTTTATTATTCAAAGAAGATACAGATTAAAGATATACGTCCAAGGGTAAAAATGTTAATGGCATTGAAGCAAAAAATTGCAATAAAAAGACACGTGCATCTTTTTACCGAGACCGAAATACAATTTGCATATTGTTTACTTACCGCTGTTATTGCATAGTATGTAAATACTTTGTACTATGATCCATTAACTCAGCAAATCTTTTTTATTAATTTTTTATATTAATAGCTTCTGGACAATTTTATATGGCATTTAGACAAGGCGAAAAGCTAGGGTTCGTTCGGAAAAATATCCCATGAGATTTTTTTGCATAATCACTCTCATGAGATACCCCAAAAATAAGGTTCAAGAGGTCGCCCAGACGAAAAGTTGTTCAAATTTGTTTATATAGAGATTGTAATAATACATTTTTTCGGTCCGAACAATGTTTTTTTTAATTTTTTGGATCATTTTGCACAATATAGGCCTCTTGTATTTTTTCTTTAAACTTGATTGTTTTCGAGTTATAAACAATTTAGAATTAAAAAAAAACGCAAAATTACGATTTTCAAGGCTCAAAAACACAATTAAAAAAGTGCCTAAATTCAAGTTCAAACCTTTTGGTATCAACTCTTGATGAAAATTTTGGGCTATTTCATTTTAAAGCATTGTTTTTTAATTGTTAATGAAGCGCGTATGGCAGGGCGGGCGCTCTCATGAATTAACCCAGCAAAAATGTGTGCCATAGTTCTTCTTTCTCCCTCTTATACACGCCGCAGCCCGAGCGCCCGTCCTTTAATAATAGCTTCATTAATGATTAAAAAACAATGTTTTAATATGAAATAAGTTCAAAATACTTATCGGGAAATAATAGAGCAATGTTTGAATTTAGGTCCTTGGTGAATTCAAAAATGATATTTTTTTCTTGTATTTTGGGTCTTGAAAATCGTAATTTTGCATTTTTCGGAGGATTTTCGAAGTGGAAATTGAAACGTGAAAATAAATTATAAATAATTAAATAACTTTAGTAGGTATCATTATAGGCTATTATGCCCAACAAAAAGGGGCTAAAAGGAACTATAACGTTAAAGTGGTTTTATTGTTTCATATGGTCAATGGACCCCCAATTATGAAAGCCGTGGAGTGCTATTATTTAAAGAGGTTCGTCTATGAGAAAGGACTGAATTAGTTCCTATGCACTAGGGTGCATTAAGATGAACTCTATGCACTTTTCGTACATACACATCTACAGAAAAGTTGTTTAAAATTAAATTTCCTATCGAAATATCTTCTAAAGTAAAAAAAATAATTTTTTTTAACAAAAATATATTCAAAAAACGAATAAAAAACACAAAAAACACGATTTTTTATTTTCTAGGCATTACTTCACAAAAAAACTTCTTTCTCTTGAAAATGTCGTTTGGTAAAAGATTTTAGAATTGATAATATCCCAGATACGATTTTTCAAAGTTTTGCACTGGTTTTTTCATATTTGGGGTCCATTGACCATATTATCAAACAATAAAACACCTTTGATATTCTAGTTCCTTTCTAAAGTACATAATCAATAGCCTATTAAAGATAAAAGGAATAATCGATAAACCAAAGTAGAATACCGAGAAAAAATAGTAAATCAAAGGTGGAAAAGGGGAAGAAAATGAATATAAACGTTTGAATAATTAATATCAATAGCAATTGATTTTAATGTTTGAAAACGTTAATTAGAAACAACTACATTCCAAAAGTTTGTTTCGATATGTTTTGACAAAAATTTTATTTCGTTCATTTATTTTTTAAATTAAATTCGCTGCTGATGGATGACCTATATGCATGTTTTTTTATATCAAATTAAATTCATTCATTTTTTTATTAATATGATGATAAGGTTGCCTGAGAAAAAATGGTCGAAAATTAGTGTTGCCAGCTGTTAAAATCGCGAGGTATCAAAGATAAAATAAAAAAAAACTAGCGCATAACGCTACTGGTTTGAAGTGTCCGTTGTGTGAGTTTTTAAAGCATGCGTCGATAGATATATAATAATATACATATTATCACTTGTCAAACAAGTTTCGTTGCGGCCTAATTCTATTTTACTTTATAGGGATATATTTTCTCTTTTATCATCTCGTTGTCCATCTTTGTTCTCACGAGTTATAACGAAATACTATCAGGGACGGCAGGCACGCTAACAGTGCTAAGGCTGTAATCCCCCAAAGTTCGTCAGTTCTCTGGGAGGCATTGCTTAAGGCAACATTTTCTTCCCTGTTGTAGAACAATTATCGTGTTGAGTAATCTGTGTAATATGTAGCTGTCTGTGAGTTGCTTATGGACCATGGTAAATGTTTGTGTGTGCGTGCGTGTGTGGGTGTGTGTGTGCGTTCGTGTACGTGTCTGTGCGATCGCGTACGTATGGGTGCTTGTGTTCGTGTACGTGTGGGTGCGTGCGTGCAAACGCATTGGCGATACCTTATTTGTAATTTCAAAAACTCAGCATTCCCGTAGTTTAGTAGCTTTTAAGTACATTTAATGTCGTGATTGGGAATAAACTAAATATTAGACCAAATCTTTACTGTGTCGGGATGGTATACTAGTATTATTTTTATTGCTCAAAATAATTTTCTCTCAATTTTTGTATAATTTATTTGTAGATACTTTTAGTGTGCTGTTATGAATTTTTTTGATTTAATATAAGAAAATAGCTTACTGCGCATTACTTTCACTTATTACGTTAATTTATTCATGCTAAAAATTCAGTTCTTCTTCAATTGTGATCCCTGTTGCGGAGATTGGCCATCATCATAAACACTCTGTCACAATTGCCATAACATGTTTTTTGAGCTACCTACAACTGTAGAAATTCTACCAATCTCTCAGGTTTTGCAGTCAAAATACTTATCTTCTTCCTCTACTCATTCTGTCTATTTAGCATTGGGTTATCAATTGCTAGGGGCCTTATTTTTCTCCAAGCGTTATATGTCCAAGATATTGCAGTTGTTTTTGTAATATTTTCCTTTCAACTTCTTTTGAAGAACGACTTCATTCTTCTTAACACTTCATTTCCTTTCCGGGAGTAACTAGTGCAATTTTTTTTGTTTTACATAAATTTGGAAACTGTTTTTCATAAATACCTTGAAAAGATACATAGTTAAGGCCATATAATTTTTAAATATTATATAGTAAGGTAAGTCTTTGCATTTTTTTGTACCGACTCAGACAGAACTGATAGTCTAGGTAACAAATTCCTTTTTTTAATCTCTTACTTTTTTTGTTATTATTAAGTTTCCTTGTTTTCACTATTGAAAACAACGTGGCGACTTTTCTCATGATCTTTTTACTCCAGCTTATAACATCTATAGTAAAAGAGGTGGTTATACAATATTTTGATGTCCAACATATGAGGTTTTATATACAAAATGTTGCCCGAGAGTAAAGAGGTCACAGGGTTATGAGATTTTTCTCTTGTTTTTCCTCGATATTTGCTATGGACTTCATGCATTCATTCATTCATTAAGCTTTACAATCCCTAGGGGTTATAGCTAATTAAAATCCTATTCTTGGGTGAGGTGGATTCTTCCTCTGTCAGTTATAGCTTGCTGTCTGTCTTTGCTGCTATCGTGATTTTTTTTCCATTTCTTCCTGTCCTTGCACTGAACTTTCCATTCTTTAACATTCATTGTTCTTATATCATCTTCTACATCATCCAGCCATCTTCTTTAAGGCCTTTCTCTACACCTGGGTCATAGTTAGTTAATCTTCCCAGCATATCTGTGTGGGCGTCTCTGTATATGTCCTATCTATTATAAGCGAAGAGATTTTATATATCTGACTATATTTTCTCCCTTTATATCTTCTTCAATTTCAGTGCTATGGACCTACTAATAAGTTAATTTTAATATTATCATAGAATGTGTGTTATTGTTAAAAAGCAATCATATATTATTATTATTGGTAAGTTAATTTTATGTAATTAAGTCAATTCATCATTCAGTCTTCGCTTATCCACTGCTGGACATAGATCTCCCTCATAATTTTCCATCTATTTCGATCTTGTGCCTCTTGCATCCAATTCCTATGACAACGTTTTAGATCGTCAGTCCAACGTGTTGGTGGACGACCTCTACTTCGGTAGGCATCATCTCTTGGTCTCCATTCCAGTATCCGCTTTGTCCATCTATTGTCTGTCATTCGAGCCACGTGACCTGCCCAGTTCCATTTTAGTGTTGCTACTCTCTCTACTGCATCAGCCACTCCTGTTCTTTGTCGTAGCTGGCGATTTGGGATCTTGTCTCGTAGTGAAACGCCCAACATAGCACGCTCCATCGCCCTTTGACACACACGGATCTTTTGAACTGTTCTCCTTGTCATGGTCAACGTTTCGGCACCGTAAGTTAACACTGGCAAAACACACTGATTAAACGTTTTTCTTTTAAGGCATATTGGTATATCAGACGATTTGAAAATATGGATCAGCTTGCCGAAGGCTGCCCAAGTCAGTCTTATACGACGGAGAATTAAGTCAATTATTCTCTAATAAAGTCCTTCCAACTTGGACCTCAGAAATTCTGACAATATCAAATTTTTGAACGGTTTGCAGTTTGATTCCATTGACATTAACATTAAGAGTTTGATGGTCACGTAAGACTCGTCTTTTTATGGTATTAAGTTACAAACCCATTCTGGTGTTCCGTTTTGTGAGTATATTCATTAGTATCTGGAGTTTTTCTTTATTTTAACTACTTTTAGTTTTACTTTTAATAAGATAAATTCTTTTAAAGTTTTTAAATGTTTCCGTATAATACGATGAATATTATCTATTACCCTGCCATTTATCCCTAACTATATTTATAGAAAGGGTATCTATCAAATCTCACGAAGCAAAAGCCTAAATCTTTTCTTTGATCTTTTTAGCGTTGTACCAATAAGTAAGGTTAAATAATTTAATTATATCATTATACTAAATGTAAGTTTAAGGAAATAATAGACTTGATAGGTCGAGGACTAGAATTACGATCTCAAAGG
This sequence comes from Diabrotica undecimpunctata, assembly GCF_040954645.1. NCBI lineage: Eukaryota > Metazoa > Arthropoda > Insecta > Coleoptera > Chrysomelidae > Diabrotica > Diabrotica undecimpunctata. Next base: position 29,720,518 of record NC_092809.1, on the reverse strand, counting down.
ATAAACGTATTACAACAGTAATATTTTCGCTGCTATACGGCGTTTCTCAGGGCCAAAATTAATCAAGCATGTCGAAGATAGTATTTGTTCATAAACTACAATACGGTTTAAAATGGTTTATCACGTCAAAGAACAGATTCCGTAATCGAACTCGTTCTTCACTTTTTAATGTTACTTTAAACGATCGCTTAACAGGCGTGTAACGGACTTACGAACCGTGAAATATGAGGAAAAGTTATGTAAACTTGACGTAATAACGATGCGGATTATTTTCTTGGACAATTTTTTTAGACAGTTATTTTGGACAAACTTTAATAAATACGCAGTATAATGTTGGTATAACCCATTACATTTAAAAGAAAATTATATTACTGTGTGTCTAAACTGCTCACTAGCAAATAATATATTTAATATAAAAATGTGTATCAGAAATACTGAAAAACGAAGGCAAACAGCTAACCTAACTTATAATTTTTTTGCAGTCGATACGTAGTAATAAAACAAAATTTTAAGGAACTTTCAGGACGGGCGGCTGAAAGAAAATATATATTTATATAGAGTTGGCCGCTAAAAACGTTGTGAATTGAGGAATTGGTATTGAACCGGTATTGAGGAAATATAACAATGGCCTTTTACCAAGATCAGAAAACCTGAAAGTCTCTGAATCACTACTTCTCTTGATAAGTTATTATTAACTGATATTATTACCGGTGACACTGTATGAACAACAGTCAAGATTTTGTACAAATTCCACATGTTTTATTCTTCTTTTAACACATGTTAAATCGCCTTTTTCAAATTTTTCCTGGTCACATGTAATAAGGAACTTTTCAAAGGTACAGCTTTAGTTGGTGCGGCCCGAGCGGCTGCGGTTTGCGCCTGCGATTTAGTTCTATCGCAGTCGCAATGTAGAGTGTTTTATTTTGGCATGGTTTAAGTTGTTTAGTTGACTGATACCGACAAAATGAATAACACTGATCTTTTAAGTATAATTCTCTTAGAAGAAGAAGAATGGCTACAGCTGGAATTATTAGAAAAGGAACGATGTTAGAAACACGATATATTTATTTTCCAACTGAACATGCTATCTTTTTCTAGGCATTCTCTTTGATTATAACATTTTTATAGTTTTCATGTTAGTAAAACAATTTTCTCAGTATTAATAAGAGTTTTTTTTTCTGTCATGTTTTGCCCACTTGAACTTCAATTCTCTTTAAGTTTTCAATGTTTTTGTCTGTCACATTTTAGGGAGATATGGATCTTCATTGATTGCATCCAAAACTTTGCCAAGTGCACTTTTTTAAAATAAAATTCGTTAATACTTTTCCTCTTATTCCGGTTTTAATTTGTTCAGTAAATTTAACTTTTTTACCTCCTGCATTGTCGTTTGGACGTTTAACAGCCCCCTTTTTTTAATATTGTTCTGAAGCTATTTTCTTGTGGCATTTTAAATTAATTACTATTTAAATGGGAATAAGCCACATTTAAAGGTTAAAATACATTTATTGACGTTTCAATTTCCACTTCGGAAATCGTTCTCACTTTATCACCTTTAAATGTGGCTTATTCCCATTTAAATAGTAATCCCCTTTTTTTAGTTCAGTTCGAATTTTACATATCGTTTATTTATATACACCTGTCATATTACTTGTCTTTTCAACAATGTCGTCAACAGAAACCGAAGGATGTTTAATTCTTACGAAATTATAAACAATTCTTATAATTACATTCTCATTAACCGATAATGCATACTTTTTTAAGTCTTTGACAGGTATAAAACTTTGATATTACTGGAGGTGTTGTATAACTACCTTAAATATTTTTAAAAGCCCATGTTATGTACCTACCCTTTAAATAATAATAAAAGCACTCACACCTGAAACTGCTTGTTTCTACAATTGTATTACTGCGTGGCGATTGCGAATGCACTATAACCTAATATTTCTTTCAAATATAAAATTTTCCAAGAACAAACCTCCGAACAACTGGAATACAACAATTAAAATTTAATTGTTTACAAATGAAATACACCTCATCTAAGAAACTACATACTATCCAATAAGAGAAATTACACATTTAACACAAAAGTACAGTCATGTTTAGGAGAACATTTAGCAATTTAGGCCTTACCCACATTAGGAAATGAACATGAAAATTTTTGGATATATTATTTCAATGTTCATGAATTTCATCGATTGTCAAAATTCTTTTATACTGTCTACGTTAGAATATTTTTACAAGGATTTTTTTTTGTAGAATGGACTATCGATTTATAGATTTTTAAACGAATTTAGGAGTCATCTATAGTTGATGCGTCTGATCTAATTGTGTATTCTTATTGATGACTTCTTTCAGTATTGGTTATCAGAGCCTGTTACATTGTATTAATAAGTTAATTAAATAAATTTAATTTAAATAATTTTCCAAACCATTACAATACCAAAATAAATTGGAGATTCCGATTATTTATTATCTAATAAACAAAACACTTCATATATTAACGAATCTTACAATGTAATCTATACCTCCGTCTATGGACTGTGTTACATTCTGAATCCAGGTCGGTAGGTTGGCATATTGCGTATACAGATATTTAACAATACTCAATTTCACACCAACGGATAATTTAATTTTTAAGATATTTTTTGTTTATTGCAATCTTTTAATTTATTGGCCATTCTTTATTATCTTCGCCTAGAAAAACACACACCTATATCTTGATATTTATTTATCCATTATATGTAACGGTATTATTTATTTTTTCAATAGCGTTATGTAATTATGTTTCTAAAGTAATTAATAAGTCGGTAATGCTCTTGCTAGGTGATTAAATAAATAAACCATTTTCAAGTTATGCAAGAGAACTACTGCCAGTCATTATTTTACAATATTATTCTTTTTAATCAACGGTTGTTATCTCGTGACGAAATTATATTAATAAATTTCTTTATTCCCAGTTTCTTTGCAGCTCCAGAGTCATAGGAATGAATTATTACTGTATTTAATGGCATCATTGTTAAGGACACATCCTGATATATCGACGATTAAATTTTTAATATCTACAAAATCAGTTTTTGTTAAAAGTGCATTATTTTATGGCGCTTATTACGAATATGTAAGAACTTTTCTAATCAGATATTAGGTATCGAGATATTGACAATCAAAAAACAGTCTTGACCTTTACTCAATCATTATGCTTCGGTAAAAGATAGAACATAAAAATCGAGGGCAAGCTGGAATCAAAATAAACATTTCCGGCGAAAAAAAAAGTCTTATTTGGGCTGATGACACGGCAATTTTTCTTCTTCTTTCTTCTTCATGTGCCGAGCTCGATTATCGAGCGTTAGCTATCAAATTGGCTATAGTAATTTTGTTGACGGCAGCTCGGAAAAGAGATGCAGAGGATCTGTTAAACCAATCTCTCAGGCAATTTTTCCAGTTGCAAATAATCATGAAGAAGCAGTACAGAGCCCGCAGGATTACTGTATACTATCTTAACAATTAGACTAAAGCATGGATAATCAAGCTGAACGAAACGAAATCGATTCACATTAATTCCACTTATAAAAGTGGATAGATAATATATTTCAGTTGGAATAAATGAAATCCAGGTTCCACATGAGGTAAAATATGTGAGCATTATTCGTAATGCAAGGTCCAGATAAAAAGTCTGCTCCAAACCATTTCTAAGGTTTTTAAAAAACTTTTGTTGAGAAAAATCAAACCAATATTGAACAAAAAGGGTCTCATACATGACCATCAATTTGGATTTCGTAACCGACACGCTACAATACAATAAGTTCACAGATTATACACAACAATAAGAACTAGTCTCAAAAATAAGCAATACTATACTGCAGCCTTTTTAGATGCTTCTCAAGGTTTTGACAAGGTGTGGCACACAGTACTTCTGTAAAAGTTAAAGAAAAATCTAGCTTACACTTATTTCAAACTGCTTAAATCATACCATACAGAGAAGAGATATCTAGTAAGGTATAGTGAAGCATATACAAAACTCTACCACATCCTATCTGGTCTACTTCGGGGTAGTGTGCTCGGACCGATCCTGTACCTGATATATACGGTTGACTTGCCAACAAGCAATAACCTAAGGCTTGCAACATTTGTAGATGATACTGCTTTCCTTACATCTCATGGTAATGCAGCAATAGCATCAGACATACTGCAACTACATCTAAACAAAACTAATGAATGGTTTAAATTCTGGAGAATTAAAGTAAACCCCTCAAAATCTACACATATTACTTTACTCGATGGACATCCTTTACTCCAAAAGGATTACGTAAAATATCTAGGCATTCATTTGGACAGACAATGAACATGGACCAAACATATATGGACGAAAAGACTACAATTATGAATTTTGCAACATTTTTTATTTTGAAAATTGCAACACCCTTTCACACAATCTTATCAACAACCAGCAGGCGAAGAGAATGAAGCGATGATCTCTTGGACCTACCAAACCGATCCTGACAGTGTCTACAGTAGTGGAAGCTACGCCTTCAACAGAGCCCAGTCATTGTGATCTGTGCCGCTTTTAGTATTCGTGTTCGCGTATGTCACTATTTGTGTTCTGATGCTCTAGTCACTGGACCTTACATCTTTCTGACATTGTAAAGACAAACAATTGTACTTATTGTTTTTATTGTAAAAGAGATTGTAAAAAATCCTAGATGTTAAAAAAAATTCTGAATTTAGTTGCAGATTCATAAAAATGTGTTTTCACGGAAGCCTAAGCTTATACGATAATGAAATCATCCCAAATGAGTCATAACCACATGACCTAACCTAACCTAACCTGCCAGTTCGTTCGCATGATATGCTAACAAATTTTTTGTCTATTTATTCATACCGAACTTAAGTGACATATTAGTCGTCAAGTTGTCAAGTTATACATAATCATAGTTGTAAATTATTCGTACGGAAACGAGCAGCCATTTTAAACTAAGTTAATGAAGTGCTTTTTTAAGATCCCGTTTTTATTTTCTAACACATTTTTAGCATACTAACATCTATAAAACCCAATTAGTTTATTGCAAATTCCTCGGTTCCGTTCTTTTCTTTGTTTTCGATCATCCTAATGCAATCCGCCTGGTATAGTCGCACGTTCGAGAGAGACATAACGTTAGTAATACCGTTTTAATTACCTTTGTATATTTCCTTCAACAAACGATCATATATTCCTTTCAACAAAAGAAACTAATACACGGTTTTAAAATGTCAACGGACAAGAACTGTATGTCAGTTGGCTGAAGTTTATTGCTGCTTTTTGCGCCTGGAAGGTTTCATAATGGATTATGTTTTATACGGGGAGATTTACTTATTGCGGTCATTAAACAATGCAGTTTAATATTTTTTGCGTTTCTAATTTTTTTTACGTGATACAGACATGCAACAGTGTTGCGAAATACCAAGACTGGCGACCAATCTGTATAAAATGGGTGGTAATTAGGGAGGGTTACATCATAAATAGCTTAATTTCGAAGTTATGGGTTAAAAAACTGAAATTGATAAAATAAAAAAAAAAGAAGAATGCAGCTTGGGATGCATTTGGGAAGCAATATTATATGAGTCGCTTAGTTGCAAAACCAGCACATCAATATAATAAAATTTTTCAGTACACCCAGTTCCAACAATAGACTTTGAGGCATTAGTATAAATAACTAATGAGTCTGAAATACTAGCTAAACATGACCTCAAAATATCTGAACTAATAGAAGAATTTAGATGGTACTTTGGTTGTATCACAGTAATGATTTAGATTATCTCCTCTATAGCTTAAGGGATTTTCTAGAGTTTCCACATGTAGAGCATTAATAGGCGTCGATTTCATGGCACCCAAACAAATACGCAATGCTGCGTTTTGAAACACATCTATTGTTTTAAGAATATCTAGGGATAGGATATAATAAATACAACTTCTTGACTAGACGCACTTATAACTTCAGGAAAAAAACCTTGGTCACTATTGTTTCGGTTTTATTTCAGTTTTATGAACATATAAAAAATTGTTGCTTGTTGTGAGTTTTACAAACACACACAATTTTTGTTGAACCCCAGCTCCGAGTGACATGTGTGTTCCAATGGAACAGTGGGACCCACATGTCCGAAGATCAAACCGGTCACACTCAGTAATGGAGTGGTACCTATCTGATCCCCAAGCTATAACCAACCACCCCTCCCCATCGCAGGACATAACGAATGAGGAGGCTTTGTACTGAAAGTTACTTTGGATGCCCAGGGTATGGGACATCCTCTGTTTTACTTTATGTGGTCAAGCCACCTGATTTTAGGGGTAGCTAGAAAAGCTTTTCTCCCTATGAGTGACTGAAGTTAATTTTTACATGACTGGACTTGTGTCCCAAAATGGGTGTTCTGGACAGCGAGTCACCGACTTAAGTTGGTGACTCCCCGCCCCGGATTGTGTGTGCTCGGTCACTCAGCCACCGAATTGGCAAAATAATTTTTGTTCTCCTCGTCGGCTGAGAACCCGAAGGGCCTGACCATCAAGCCCACGTTTGTCGATACGTGACCTCGATGCTCAAGTTCCGCGAACTTAATCGTTTTGACCTACCTGAAGGGCCTTTTAGCTGGACAATTTTTCTGCCTATGCTGTGCACTCTACTTTTTTGTAATGTATTGGCGCTGAATGGCTGCTGCAACAGAAGGTTGTAAGTATTAAAAATAAAAATAATTAAATAAAATAAAAGGATAGGATATTTTTTGGGCCTTCTGTTACATTCGACTATTGCATGGCTATCATTTCTACATTGTTCTGGGTCTTCTCTATATCCAGCTAGCTGCTGTCTGGGCAGCGTATGTACTGTCCTTTGGTTTTCTTTATACTCTCTCAACTCTCTTAATAGTCTACTAGGATGGTTTCTGAGATCGTTGAAAATGATCTTTTTGTTCCCTAAATACATACCTTAATGGAACGTACTTAGGTATATTGATAATATAGGTATATTAGTATTTTACAAACACTTTATTTATTGTAATTAATATTTGTGACCGACATTTTTTAGCCCAGATATTTTTCTTCTGCCTCGATCTTTGTTTTCTCTTTCTTCCTTTTCCCTTAAATTTTATCTTCGATTATTAGTTGGAATATTTATTATATTTAGTTTTCAATAACCTGGACCTCTAACGCATTCTATTTTTGTCCTCTTGATAGTTTTATTTGTCTCAGAACCGTAAGACCTTGTCATTGTAGAGAGGCGTTTCACTCTCGGTCGAGGTCGCTTATCCTTTGAGGTGAGCATGGCCGACGCGAATCTAAAGAAAAGTCAATAGATCAAATATGAATACTGAGACAACTTTTGGAAAAGAACCATATCTTTGTTGATTTTAAATCAACTTATAAACAGGAAGGCATGTACAATGCAACGCAAGAGTTTGGATTACGAGATAACTAACTTAAAAAAAATAATGGAAATTAGAAAGTAAAAGTTCGATCAGGTGGTAACCTGTCCACAATAATAATTAAGAATAGTGTTAGACAAGGTGACACAATCTTTTATACTCTGTTTAATTTAACTTTGGAAAAAGTCATAAGAACTTCTGGAATTAACCCCAACATATTTAATACACTGTATTTAATAAGAGCTTTTAACTCCTATGTAAATGGCACATACATTATATAGAGCAGCGAACCTGCTGTTAAAGAAGCATCTAAGAGCTTCTAAGAACTAATATCAAGAAATATCGCGTGAAGTACAAAAACAACAATGTATATAACTCTATTAAGACCAGTTTTAACATTTGGCTCAGCTGCTTGGAGTGGCAGCCGTAGCTCAGCAGCTATGTTACTAGTTTAACAAGTTGGAGGGCCCGGGTTCAGATCCCGGCTTCGACAAAATTGTCAATTTCTAATTTAACTGAACTGACACAGTGCTTCGGAGGGCATGTAAAACTGTCGGTCCCGGCTACGAAAGTAGTCGTTAAGTCATGTTAGGGGCGCTTGCGCAACCTGAAAACCCTAACACTAGACCTTAGCCAGAAGATTACACGAACTTTACTTTACTTTTTTAGCTGCTTGGACACTTTGAAAGACGAATCCTAAGAATTTCGGATGACTAAAAATGCTTCCTGGATGATGTGGAAGCAGATCTACAGGTGTTAGGAATAAGAACATGGAGAAGACTGGCTCTGATTAGAGAACCCTGATTTTAAGGGAAGCCAAGGCTCATCAAGGGCTTATAACTATAAATAGAGAAGGAATGCCTGTGGAATATGGTGTGGAAACAAGTAGAGATCGTTTAGTAGAAAAGCGAAATCCTTTTGTGTGGATTAAATGCTTGATTTGTGTTTCACATAATTAACGAGAAAAAGTATAACAATTTGAAAAAAATGTGCGACCGTCGAGAATATATATGTAGATATTATTAAGTTTTAACAGAAACCGAAAAACCTTGAAATTTAAATTTTGATATATGAGATTTAAAATCTCGACAGAAAATAAAATTTCAATATGAATAAGTTTTATTTTATAGGAAATAACTTCGTTGGCGACAGGTCAATGTAAAATATATACAGATTTTTAACAAATATATTTTATTGGATTATAAAAGGTTAAGATTGAATCAAGAGATATTTTAGAGGTGGAAAGTTACATGGTACAATACTTTATTGTATTTATATGAATTGTTTGATTGCTTGATTGTTATGTATGAATTTAATATTCCAAAAAGGTTATTAAAAATTTATTAACTCTTATTTTGTTGTTTCAGGTATGTAATGTTTGGAAGAACCGGAAATATCAACCATTTATATTTCCTATATAATTTACTAGTCGTAAGTAATCAACCTTAAAGTAACGTAAAGTACAGTTAAGTATTAAAGCTAATTAAACATGTATTTGGATATAGATTTTATTACTACCGTCGTCCTTTATTCTATGATCTAACGGGTATGCTTTGTAAAAGGTTTCTAGAAGTTTTATCACTACTGAGGCCACCGAAACGCAAAAATGCACATAGTACAGGTGTATATAAACATCAGGTGT